>NW_028153843.1:65000-83406 GCF_964211835.1 Anser anser | reverse complement strand
CATAAACAAAAAGATTTCCTTTCCTCAAATCTATTGAGGTCACTTTTATTCTTTGAGGGCTTTACATTTCACCCTGTGGCAGACTGCTCAGAATGCCTAACAGGATAATTACATTTCCCAAACTGGATGACAACTGGAAAGATGATAACAATGTTTCTTTTTGTTTTCTTTTTTTTTTTTTTTCAACGAAAATCAGGTAATTTTTTCCCACAATTTTTCCATTTTCTTTTTTTTTTTATCTTTTGTTAGATAAATGATCATTTCCTGTGAAATATATGCTGGTAAATATATATATAACATATTTTTTCTTGCTTTTCTCAAATATTTATCTGATCTTATTAGGACAGCAGCATATATTGATTTAAATATCTAAAAACTTACTATTTTTCCATGACAGAGGAGACCATGTTTTCATATAAATAAATAAATAGTTATAATTTCTCAATAAATGATTGAAAAAAAATGCATTTCAACATTTGTAATTCATATGCTTGTTAATGATCTGAAGTAAATGTATAATTATTAGTTTAAAGCATAGTGGTATTAAGATTCTGGGAAGCGATAAAATAGAAAAAGATCACTATTCACAGGTTAGTTCTATGATTTTAATGATCTTGGGCCTTTTCATAAATTGGTCACAAGCAAATAATATAAATGGTAATTTTAATATTTCTGAATCAAGGCAAAATCTACTTGAATAATAAAGAATTATATTCTAAAAAGCAGTAGCTAGGTATAATTTTCAATTACATATGGAAAATTAATTACTTGTTGAGATCTGCTGTAGAATTTTAAAAATATGATCAAAGTTAGTTTTTAAGATACATTCTTTTTCAAAGAGTGATTCAGGAAAGGTAAATGTTACAACAGGTAAATGAAACATTCATTGTGTTTACTTTATATTTAAAATTCAGAAAACTTTTTTATGAAAAAAATAGGAAAAAATAATAATTTAAAAAAAAAAAAAGTGCTGAAATCTTCCTGGCACTATGATTCTGTATTATTCTTCTGTGGTTTCCTGCTTCTTTACAAATACTTATTTTCATTTGATCAAAGTCCATCAGCAGCCATTTTTTAAAACATATTCACTGGATCCTGTTCTTCATACTCTTTTCTGCAGACATCTCCTTTTTTGTTTGTTTGCTTGTTTTTTCTTTATCGTTATGACTTACTCTGCTCTCGTGGATTTTAATATTATTCCTAACAGCCTTTGATTTTTTTTATGCCTTAATTAAGATACAATTTCTTAATAGTACTGTTAATTTTCACTTTCACTGGAGCAAATTTCAGATGTTTAAATAATGGGCACACACAGATGCAACATATTTTTATTTTTTTAAAAATATACTATTAGAGTTTCTTTCATTTTTCAAGGCTTTCCATATTTAATGTCCTAAATAAATAAATAAATAAATAAATAAATCGGTTCTGAAGTATCAAAAATATCCTGGGTCTTTGAGAACGCAAACATTAGTTTGAACAGACCTTGTTTTCTTTTTCTTCTTTTCTTATTATCTAAATCAACCACACATTGACATTTCTTTTTTGCTTCCAGCCTTCGTAATCCACTTCATAGATATTTACCCTGGCACTTATCACTTCTAATCGGTAGTTTGCTAGGATTTATTTTATTTTATTTTATATAGAGAGAGATTGTACTAATCTCTATTGACATTGCAGTTGTAGGAATCTTCTCACCAGGATTCAGTTATGCCCACAAGACCACAACCACCATCATTTAGCAACATTTTTTTTTTTTCAGTTCTTTGTGAGTGATCTCATCCTAGCATTGTGTACAGGCACTCAACACATTATGGCATACAAAAGGCACTAGCCTTTTAATTCTTCATATTTCATTCTTTTGACAAATACATCTGATTTATTGAGATACTAAATGTGCCAAAAACCAAGCAGAACTCAAAGGAAGGATTAGACTTTCATATAGATAAGAATATTTTATAGATAATAACCTCTACAGTTAAATGTTATACAGAGCCATCACATAAACAAGCAAAATACAAAGCCTTCTTGCTTGAGGGTTTAATAAACTGCTAACTACCTCTCATTAGAAATAAAATTGCCTTAACACAGAAATGTCTGTTAGGGCATGTAAAATTTCCTCTTGCTCTTAAGAGGAGCTGTAGGAGTATCACAACACTTATGAAGATAAGACTTATTTGGGTGTCTAATTTCAGGCACCTATTTCTAAAGACTTTCACCAGCTGAGAGGTCCTGTTCTGAAATTATGCTGTGAAATTAACTGACAGCATTATATGTTATATTGTGGTGTACAAATAAGAGAAACTTGACACTAGCGTCTTCTTTCTCAAAATTTGTTTAGATAACATTGATGGAGCTCCATGTGTAGGATTTTGTATCTAACAATAAAAGGTAAAAAGAAATGAGTAAGATGGAATCCCATATTGCATTAGTAAGAGTTGTTGAGTAACCTCTAAACTTACCCTGAGTAACAATTATTAAGCTTTTGTTTCTGTAATTATTTTGACCTTTTTTCAACATGCTTCCCCCCTTACCCCTCACCCTCACCCCAGATACTCTAGGAGTATAGGCGTGGATTTCTGCAAATATGACTTCCAAGTATCGGTACTCTCACCAGGTGATCAGTTCCAAGGCAGTTGCATGCTGCTGTGGAGCAGGGGATTGCGGCAGGCAGGTGCTTTCTGCATCGAGGCCACTCGAGGCAGTGCGTGGCAGCCCTCAAGGCCTTCTGACAATACGCGGGTGGAGTCAGCAGCAGCGGAGGAGGGCAGTTTAAATCAGGCATCATCACCATTTCACAGCCACTCACCAGGTGTTTTAAAATCTATGATTCTATGTCCTGACTATGTCATTCCTCTTCCACACAAATAAATTGGCTGTTTTCACACTTAGACCCTCTATTCCCTGTAGAGTCTTTGCTTCCTACTGTAGATGTCAATAATATCAAAAGAAGTTTTGAGCTGGGAGTTGGGGTTTGTTTTGCAGTCAACATTATTTTTAGTGGCACACATCCAGAATCATAGAATAATTAAGGTTGGAAAAGACCTTCAAGATCATCTGGTTGAACCATACCCCTACCACCAATATCACCCACTAAACCATGTCCCTAAGCACCACGTCCAACCTTTCCTTAAACACCCCCAGGGATGGTGACTCCACCACCTCCCTGGGCAACACATTCCAATGTCTGACTACTCTTTCAGAGAAGAAATGTCTCCTAATTTCTAACCTAAACCTACCCTGGTGCAGCTTGAAGCCATTCCCTCTAGTCCTATTTCTGGTTATCTGCAAGAAGAGGCCTATCCCCAGCTCCCCACAACTTCCTTTCAGGTAGCTGTAGAGAGCAGTAAGGTCTCCCCTGAGCCTCTTCTTCTCCAGACTAAACAGTCCCAGTTCCCTCAGCCGCTCCTCTTAGGACTTGTATTACAGACCCTTTGCCAGCTTCATAGCCCTTCTCTGGACATGCACCAGGGCCTCGATATCTTTCTTGCAGTGAGGGCCCAAAACTGAACACAGTACTCAAGGTGCAGCCTCACCAGAGTTGAGTACAAGGGGATGATCACCTCCCTGATCCTGCTGGCTGCACTATTCCTGATACAAGCCAGGGTGCCGTTTGCTTTCTTGGCCACCTGGGCACACTGCCGGCTCATGTTCAGGAGAAGTCGAACAACACCCCCAGATCCTTTTCCTCTGCACAGCTTTCCAGCCACTCTGCCCCAAGCCTGTAGCATAATCAGAACAAAATCAGAACAAAATTTTTTTCTATATATGAATTATTCATTTATATTTTGTCTATTTAGAGACAGTGGTATGATAACTGTAACAACAAAACATTTTTTAGTATAAATCTGAGATTATTTTTTCGAGGATTTTGATTATTTGCTCCTTATCATATGCTGTAAAACATTTACTATTCGCTGGAAATTTAACATTAATAAAGACAAACTTTGGGGCATTTCTGCATTAATCCTAACAGTTTCATATTGTTTTGAACCCAAATTTTTATTTTAGAATGTATTTGAAATGGCACATTATTATTTTTTCATTCTGTGAACAGATATGAGGATCCATTTCATCCTTCTATTCTAAGGTAGTTACTAAACCATCTTGTACTTTTTTTCCTAATGAATAGACAGCAGTGTGAGGTCATTCATCATCCCGTATTAGATCAAAGGTCTGTGCTACCCTTTTCATTCCCCAAATATTATATCGGTCACTCATCTCTAAACACAGACAAAAGAACAAATCTTAACCAAAGCCTACGTATACACAGAAAGGTAGTGAGAAATTATGATAGATAAAAAGCCCAACAGAATATTGAAAGTCGTATATGAATACAATATGTGGAAAATCAGAGTAGTTCAGGCAAAATCTATATATATAAACATGGGGGTGGGGGGGAGGGGAGGGACGGGAGGGAGGAAGAGAGAGGGAGATTCACTATCTCCTGGAAATACTTATCTTTTTCATAGTAGAAAAAGTTTATCATAGTTTATGGTAGTTAATCTGTTAATTTTGGTTGTTCTAGATAGTTGTACAGGATATCAAAGGTGAAAGGTGATGATTTATATATTTATGGATGGGTAGATGAAATGGATAAGTGAAATAAATCCAAAGTCCACAAAGTAATGATGACACCTCTGTATCTTCATCTCTGCAGAGCTTAAACTAAGCTAAAACTTCAAAGCATTTGGCTATGGCTCTGAATACACTTATCCATTACGAATACGTCTACATTCTCATTATTGTTAATCCACATGATTAGTTGCTAACTGAGAATTGACTCTATGGAAGAAGACTGTCTTTTTTTAATGATAAACAAAACTAGAAATTGACACAAGTCATACTAGTAACTCACGCTCAAAGCAATATTTCTTCATTAAATCTTGCTCTCTTCAGTGCTTAAAATTACTTAAAATTAGCAATTTTACAGCTTTAATCTGTTTATTTATTTTATACACGATCTCTCTTCTTTTTTCCCCCATATAATTAGTCAAATGCAAAAAGCAACATTGGCAAGTTTACAGTACTTACTCAGCTAACTTTTTGTCTTTCTTTCTTTTTTAAATAATATGCTAGCTACAGTATGAAGTAGCTTATCATTTGCTCGGGATAGATATATTTATCTTATTTTATTCTATCTACACAGTTAAATTAATATTCTGTGTTTCCAGTGTTGGAAATTTTAGAAATAAGTTGATCTTTGATTTTTGTGGTGGATGTACCAAGTCTTACAGAGGTTAAAACACTAACACTCTCCTTCCTTCAGTTAGCTATACTATAATAGGTTTCAGTGCTTTTTGCCACTGTTATTCTGCAGATAAAAATAATAGTGATGATGGCGCAATTTCATGGTATCACAGATAATGTTATTGACAAAAAAACTTCCAAGTGATTTTGTCTTTCAAGGAAAAATAATTCTAGGTTTTGTTTTTTTCCTTAATTTTAGTTCTTTATATAAAAAGCAACAACAACAACAATAAACAAGAGAAAAAAAAACGTATTTACTCTTTTTTCTCTCTGTATTTATCTGTCTATAGGAATCTTTGATTTGTGAGAAATGAAGCGACAACCTCTTTCTTTAAAAGAAAATTGATTGCCTTTTTTTTTTATTATTTTTCCCTGACATTGGTCTGAGCATTCAGCATTTAGTTTAGAGTTTAGTTAGATTAGATAGTCTATGCTTCATGTTTAAGTTTATGATCATCCTGAGAATCATAGATCTAATCCACTTTTTGTCCTGCTAAATTCTACAGATACGGAAAAACTCAATCACTGAAAATAGCATATTTTGATAATAAGCTCTTACCTTTCCAGCACCAAGAACTCTATGTATAACTTTTTATAAGTAATTCTGATCAAGCATACTAAGCAATATAAAAATATTTTAATTGTTTCTATCAAATAAACAGGAAAATTCTGTATTTTGTTCTGCTATCTATAAAAACATTGTGCATACCCATCAGAAATAATCATCATTCACTAATTTAATTTGAGATGTAATTTAGCTGATTTCAACCATTTAATTAGCATATTGTCTCAATTTCAGGCATCAATAAGTAAAACACATAGAATCACAGAACCATAGAAGAACAATTACACTGGGAGGACCTCAGAAGGTCTCTAGTCCAACTTCTTGCTCATAGAAGACTCATCTTTGAGGTGAGAAAGACAACTCTGGGCAGACAGATAGCTGAACTCTGACAGAGACTTTATATTCTCTCTGAGGAGCCTGTGCAAGTTCTTGATTGTCCTCATCATACTTTTTTTTTTTCCTTATTTCCTGTCTGAAACTGGATCCAGTTCTCCTGCCATGCACAAGTCCCAAACTCCCACAAGATTAGCAGTTTAAGATGAGTACCTGATATATGCCCTAACTATGATGATAACTGGGATATCACAGAGCACACAAATTGGTGATAGATACCTGTTTTTTAGACAAGTCTTTAACAAATATTAAAAATTTGCTTGTGGATTAGAGTTGTTTTTCAATTATTTTTATTTTATTTTTTTTATGTTCATTGTTATTTGGTACTTTCACAATGCTGCCTTGAAACAGTTTTTAAGGAAAATCTCATGTTATTCCTGGACAGTTGCCAGGAATTCCTCTGATAAAAACTTATTCTGTCCTGAATTCTATTTTTAATGACATTATTGTTCTCTGGGAATTAATTTATTTCACTGAGATTTTAACAGTATTACATATCAGTATCTTAACCAGAAAATTTGTGCATTTTTCATAAAATACAGTACTTATACAGTAAGTGTAAGTAGTACTTATAAGATATGTGGTACTTACTACAGGAAGTACTTACTTCCAGTTGTCTTCCTCATTTTCATCTTTCAACATTCCATCAATTTCTATAGCTATTTTAAAATCATTTTAAAGTCTTTTTTCTTTTTTTTTTTCAATTTTCAGATTTAACTAGTCCTGTAAAATAATTTTCAGTATAATTTTTTTTTAACTTTAAAACAAAGCGAAACAAAAGTTTGAAATACAATGAGGTAATATTATTAACTTTATTCTATCTTCTTACATTGTATTATATCTACAGTATACTGCCAGTGTTACAGCATTAGGCTATCACCATCAGTATGCTCTAGTTAGTTTATAGACTTCTACAGAGCTATCAATTTAAAAAACAAGTCATTTTTTTGAGAAATTAAAAACAATAAATAAATTTTCCCATGCTGTTGTTGAAACAATCGCTAACAGTAAACATTTTATTTTCACAATAAATACCAGATTTTGATTGTTATCTCCAGTCATTCTTCTTTCTTCATTTATTTCCTTCCTTTCTTGGGTCCTCATAGCTGATTAAACCTTTGATTAGAGTTGGTTGTTCATAAAAGTTGGAATTAGTTTATGGCAATAAACTAATCCAGACCAATTGAATTTCATTTTGTAATCCAAAGTAATTTACATCATGACATTTCTCCATATAGTTATCAAAATTATTGATTTCAGGGTAGTGATGACAATGTAAATCTGGAAAGGATCTTTTATTCATTCTTTGTCTGTCCAGTCTTTAGAGTCAAAATTACAGTGAAAATCTATAAAATATTTAATTCCTTGTTAGATTTGATGTAATTATTCAGGGCAGGTGATTACTTTGTTTTGTTTTTGTGCTCTACACTTGAGTCTGTTTTCTTCTTGTTGCACCATTCGAAGCTATGCACAGTCTTATATCCACTTATATGTTAGGGTGCAAACTTGAGATTTCTTCATCCAGTATACATCTAAATGTTGTTTTGTTAGCAGTCCAGCTAAAGACATTGAAAGCTTCATACCTGCTCATATCTGATGTCAAACATTTTTATCTTGCTTATTTGGCCCCTACTTTTTTGTAAGACATAACCAAAAAGAATGATTACGTTTCATTTATTAACAGTGAAGTAAATTTCTAGATCGTGAATCTCTCAAAAAGAAGCAGATGAAATTACTTTTTTTTTTTTTTTTCTAGTTTACTTACTTCTCTGAAGTCCAATGGTTTGGAATGTCACTTTCTAAATATGTCACAGCTTTATTAGTCATTAGTCACAATTATCTTAGTACTGTTATGAGCAAAAAGTGCATAAAATTTCTTACTTACTGAATTAAAACTGTCAAAAGATAAATCTCTGGAATGAGATTTCAAGGTACACTGTCATTATTCTGCTTTAGGTGTCCATTCAGTGCACAATCATATATGTTATAGATGTTAAATACATTCATTGATATCTACTTTTCTCTATTTTATGTCACCAGCATTTTGCAATCGTTCAAAGTAGCTTTTGATCACTTTTACGTAATCTCTCTAAGCTGTGAAGGATACAGCTTTTACGTCTTTAGTTTGGTTAACACAGTTCTGAAATACTTGGAGAAATTATATTGATCTATCTTTTAGATGATACATCTTTTAGGTAATAATGTACTACTGTTTTTACATCAGAATAGCACTGCACAAGTATTATATGCTTTTCTGACCTCAGATCTTGAAATGTGCAAAGATCCCTTTGACTGTTTTGTTTAATAAACATAATTAGTACAATTTCTGTGGGAAAAAAAATGTTACTTAACCCTGTGAAGCTTTACCCAGTTTATGATACATTTGGAAATGCACGCATGTAGGTACCTACATGTGGACCTATACTACTTAGGAAAAGTGCAAATCAGTTCTCCATTATCAGTAACATAGAAGAGAAGAACATAGAGAAGTTTATTCTAATGCCCCGTAGAAATTTGACAGAAATTATACTTCCCTGCTGTACTAACTTAAAAAGGATGTCTGTTCTATTTCTACTTGAATTCCATTATCAATTCAGAAAAACACAGATGGAAGAATTAACATGGGGAGGTTAAAGGAGAGGAAGGAATATATATAAATATATCCATATATATATATATGTCTTTAATGATAAACACAGTCCTGTCATAAGCACTGCAGGAAATACACATTCCTGATGATGACAGGAAGAGTCATACTGTATGGGAGACATACCATTGAATACTGACATGATTTGGCACAGAGATAGTCTCTTGTGTTTTATTGTTACTGATAGCTTCCTTAGCTGATGTTGAAATGCAAGGGGCATCACTGTAAGAAGAAAGGGAATTGGAAGAACTATAAACTATCAAGATTCTGAAGGTTCTGAAAATTCCTATGATGCTACAGTTGATGGTTTAACAAACAAAGGAAATAAATAATAACAAAGGAAATAATAACTGATGAATACATTCTCAAAAAAAAAAAAAAAGGAAAGGAAAAAAGAAAGAATTCTAGCACCTACATACAGTTCAGAATTTAAAATGAAAATTTAGGATTCTGGTATTTTGAAATAAAAAGTTATAACACACTTCTCTTCACCAAAAAATAACATTTGGAAAGGAGAACATTCTTTTAGGTATTGTTTTAAAAAGGTAGTATGTGTTCAGGAATGCTTTCAGGCATTCTAATCTTATCTTCTTTCATAACTGTTACTAATTTTTCTGGTAATGATGCCGTGATTACAGGCTTATAGCTTTTCAGATCCACTTAATCCTTTTTTAAAGATTGATGTCACATTTGCTACCCTCCAATCTTCAGTTAACAAAAAAGTGTAAAGGAAAAGTTAGCCCACAGCCATTAACTATTTTAACTCTCATCTTTTAAAACATTTTCATACGGGTAATATATGCAGCCCAGGGAATACAATAGCATTCATTTTGTCTTTTTACACCGTAACCTCTTCAACAGTTACTTCAGTTTGAGATGTGCTCAGCCAATTCCTGCTGAAAAGTTTTCCTAAAGGTATTTTTTTGATACTATACACAAAAGCAAGGAATTCATTCAGCTTCACTGCAGTATCGGTGACATATCTAAGAAATACCTTTTTACCTTGGTCAGCCATTGGATCTGACGCTGCATGACAGTCTTTTGGCTCTTGATGAATTGGAAGAAATTATAGTATCATTTATTACATTAGCTAGTTCCTTTAACCAGTCAGACCTCCTCTGGCCAACTGTCTGATATTACTATCATGCTGATTTCATCATTTAAGAATAGATATTTCCATTCCTTTATTCCTACCTATTCCTTAGATTTTCAGCATTCTTATAGATATACTATCTGCTACCTTTCTTGTCACTATATTTAATAGTACTCATTTTGTTCTTCATTTCATACATTAATACCTCTGTTTTCTGACTTTTCTGTCTGTTGAGGATACTGAGTTTTCAAGTCCTTCTTGGCAGAAATGATTTTACAGAAGTCATCCCATCCTTCCCATAGTGTCATGCACTTTGCAATGCTTGACTATACTTTGTGTTTTAATTTTCAGTAATATCTGTACTTCAAAATAAACCAGAAATTTGGGAAAAAAAAAGAAAAAAGAAAAAAAAAGGTTTATATTGACTTGTCCTAAATCACTGTAATACAAACTCTGTAATGAAGTAATACGTACTATATAGAAAGAGCTCATTTGACTCAATCCCTCATTCAATAATTAGACAGAATGCAAGTCTATCGTATACTTCTATATAGTCTCAACTTCTGTGAAATAGTCACACAGACATTCTTCAGAAGGCAGATCATGCACATGTAATATGACTGGATGTACAGAGAAACACATCATATGATCAAACATGTATGAAACTCCAGGCCATGTGATCTGCTCAAGAGTACTTAAAATGGATTGTCAAAACAGAAGAGCACAGAAAAGATAGAATCAGCTTCCTTCTTGTCCTTAGGATGCGCCCCCCCACCCTCTCCCCCCCCCCCCCCCAAAAAAAAGGAGAAAAAGGAAAAAAAAGAAAGAAAAAAGAGTATACAGAGAATTAAGTAAACGCTGCCAAAGCGTATCTAAGCAACACTGACTGAAATAGCTGACTAATCCTGAATTTAAAGATGAAACCTTCAATCAAGTAAAAATAATTTATATTCCTTAATTAACAAAGACTTCAAAACTGTAAGTAATCTGAGAGATGTATTGTATTGTGTCCTCAGAGTATGAGAAAAGCAGTTAAAGTATGCCTAGATAACATTCAGCTGAATAAAGTTATTAGAATATTTCAGTAGCATGCTCTATCATTTTAAGACATACAGAATCCTCATATGCGTTTTTAATTGCTCATGAACACTCTTGGCAGTCATTGGTTAAGGAAGCAAATAGGTCATCTGGGTATCTTAAAAAGAAGTGGAAGGTAATATAGAAAATATTAATATTGCTTTACATTTTCCCAAGCAAGTAAACATCACGTTTGTAAATGAAAATGAAAATATGTTCTAGTTAGCCACTGTTTAAAATAGTAAATATCTTACTTCTTTTAGAAAGGAGTATATGAAAACATCATGAGTACATTACATTTGATATCATACTATTCAGTCTATGAAATTGTTCATATTTATCCATGCAACTTATTCATTGATGCAACTTCTCATTCACCTTTCTTTACACCTGAAGCACTACTTGTAAATTAAAGGAAGCCTTCTCATGAAAAAAAGATGTCAGAACTAAATAATGCAACCATTTTGTAATTATATTCTAAATGATTCTATGATTCTAAACAGCTTTTTATCTGGTAATGGAGGGGAGGAAAGTATACTAATTCACTTATTCTGATTTAGGAGGTTGCACATTTTGAAACTCAAAGATGATGTCTGGAATCATATGTTGGGTACATAAGAAACAGGTGACCCTGGAGGAATATCAAGATACCATCTAAATATAAGATAGGATTAGGAAAGCCAAAATCCATCTAAAATTGAATCTAGTGAGAGGCATGAAGTACAAGAAAGGAAGACTAGGAAAAAAGCAAAAAAAGGCTTGACAAAAACATGCGCTTGTTGTTGAATGGGGTAGGAGACCTGGTGATAAAGAAGACAGAAAAACACAAGATATTCAATGTCTTTCTTGCTTCATTCCTTAGTAGTAAGATCAGCTTCAGGAATCCTAAGCCCTGAAACATGAAAACTCAGAATCAAGGAAAAGTGGAGGATGTACATGCTGGGGAACATATAAATAAATTGGACATGCACAGGTCTATGGAACCTAACAGGGAGTTGTTTTAACCACAAATGAAAAGTACAGCAGAGTGCAGGTTTCTGTAGAGGTTAATTCAGACCCAGAACATGCTTATGCTTCAGGATTATCCCAGTTCCATTTGACATTGTTACTGCAAGTTCTGTTTGTTTTGTGTACTGTCCTGTACTGAGCTTGTTCACTTATGTCGCAAGTCTCTATTGTCTCTATTTGCCTCCTCACAGTTCCATATTAAATACAGATTTAACTTCAGCATTGTTACAGAATGTAATTAGTGTAACAATGTTATAAAATGCTTATAGACCTTGAGCTGACACTCTTTTTTAGTATGGATGTTTTGGGGCTTTCAAGGGAAGCAAATATTAACTGTTTCTTGCTTAGTCTGGTTCAATTTTGTGGGTGTAACAGGGCTCTGACTATAGGGTCTGCAGAAACTATATGACAAATATGATGGAAGAAGTTTCTACAAAGAACATTCTAACTATCATTAAACCATATGTTAAGCCCAAATTCAGCTTGGCTTCTGAAGCATTTCAGTTCCCATGTTCGGGTATGTTCTTAGGTAAGTACAGGAGTTTAACAAGGGAGAAAGCTTAATCCCACAATTACATCCAATTATATATATATATATGTATATATATATATATATATTTGAGTGAAAGTGCATGTGGTGGTATTAAAAAAAAAAAAAAAGAAGGAAAGAAACTTTTTGAAGACTATGTGTTCATATATTGCAAACAACTCAGTCTCCAACATTGAAAAACAAACAAACAAACAAAAAACAGTTTGAGGGTTCATAGGATCTGAAACGGCATGCTTATACTTGGTCAAACATAAATAGCTTCATTGAAGAGACTATATCCAAAGTAACGACTTCAACAAGTACTTTAAAAGAGTTTTCAGAAGTTCTTTCAACTTCCTGTTGAATTACACCATGGTCTAAATGCTGATAGCAAAACTATTTGAATAAAATAGAAAAGATCACCTCTTTCAGTGACAGACTGCTCAATTTCACAACTGAGCTCTTGCAGAACACATCATGTATCAATAGTTTTTTCACTATAGTTTTCCAGATGAGCTAATAACAAACAATGAGTCACAAATCATGAATCTCCAATTTCGGCAATTCAATACACTGCTCAAACATATAATCTTTTTCAAAAAATAGAAAATATCTTTGGAGACAAGAAAAAAAAATAGATTTGGTGACTTCTATCTAGCTAGAAGCTTTGTTAATATATTATAGATATTTCATAGTGATGCTTTAGGATAACCTATTTGCCTATTTTTCTATATACAAGTGATAAAAACAATAATCTCATGGCTAAAAAGGTCATGTTTTATTTTACATATAGTAAAGGTCAAATTAGTTTAGTGTAACTAGAAGTTATGTTCAAGGAAAATGAAATGAATCATATATGGAAAAAAAAATCCACATTAACTGTATTTCAAAATAAAAACTATTATTTTTTAAAAAAGGAACTTCATGATCCTGTCAAGATAAGATATGCATTACTAACCGTACATTGATGGCATACATCAGAACCAGAGTTCAGGATCCCATGTAAGGGAGAAAGAGATAACTTCTGTGTCAAGTAAAGCTTTGGGTATATTGTATCTGTGTTGTATCTGTCAAGAACAAATTATTCAATATTTATAGCTTTTTAAATTTCATATATAGTTTACATACAGCTTTCATAATTGTTTCGATTATGTGGAAGTAATGAGTTTCTTTACATAAATCAAATTTTATTTCTAAACTGCTAACAATTTATAATTGATTACAGGTGACTGATTATTATTCAATAATAATAAATTTATGAAGCTAATAAATTACTTCCAATATATGATTAATATGACAATCATGTCTGTCCTGGGAGATAAAGGTGTCAAGTCGGTCACCTGTGTAGAGTTACAGAATTTGACCTAAAGTAGACTTTTATCATAGTAGCGTGAATTTACAATGTAAATAGCAAATAGTTTTGGTTTTGGCAGTAGACACCAACTTTTATTTGCACCAAAATTTAATAGGCAGTAGAAATTACCTGCAGAATTTAATTTTATAATTAACTTATAGACCATACTTGTGCAGAAATCTGATCAATGGTAATGTTTCTCTGCAGAACTAAACACCTGAAAAGATTATAATAAAAGAAACAAACAAACACATCTGTGTTAGAAATAGTCACTGAAAATATAATTTTCATTCATACTCCCTGATGTTTGATATCTGATATTTGGCATATAGGCTTTTATAAGCTCTCATTAGCCTATGTTCAGATAACATGACAGACATACCAGGTTCCCTGGTCTTTGCATGTTTTTGTTGCATATACAACAATATAGTGCAATAGATCATAGCATAAAGCCTCTCCAATGCATTTAATTCATATTTAGATTATGTTGGCTCACAAACCACATTTTTGAGAACCAAAATGAAGGACATAGATTTTAAAAATCTATGTATCATGACACTAAAAGACACAATGATTGTAATTGGATGGATACATTGCCTTCTATCTCAAATAGACATATATTACTAAGTAGCTGCTTTCTCACTGAGACAAGGTATTCGCTTTCAGTTACAAGCAAAAGCTAAGATTTATCTCTTGACACCAAAAATATTCAAAACACACACACATATAGCAAGAGGACATGTATAGCAGAAAAAGATATGATGAATTCAATTTGAGCTAACCTACAGAGCGTCTTCTGAAATATCACATTTTACTGAAATAGTAGCTTGAATTAATAGGCTGTTTACTAAGCTAGAACACTTTTCAGCGTCTTTTATTGTTATATCCATATCAGATTGTGCTATAATTTATTTCTGCTTGGCACATAACCATATGATTTCATTTTAAGCAAAAGTATAAATTTTTCAGAGTGTTTCACCATTTCTGTGATATTCTCTTTTGATAAAAACAATAGTGCATTACTGTATTTTTTTTTTCATATTATCTATCATTTGACATCCTATCTAAGATCTATTTAGCTACTTCTTTATAATAGTCCAGCTTGATATAGACTGCTGGCACTGACATTTCAAGCAGAAGAGCTTGAATATCACTTTCTTGGAATTTAAATTTTTATTTTCCATCCAAGAATTTCCAACGCTGACATATTTCTCCTAGACTTCAATTGCTTTTTGAAGAGAAAGCATAAACCATACTTTCCTCCAGAATAAAATGTTTTTTTTTCCTCCATTTACTTTTTCAAGTGCTGAAACCATCTTATTTCAAGAAATATAAATCTCCTTGTACTATAACTAGCTTACCATGATATACAAAATAATGAAAATCTTGAATGGAAAAAAAAAATAGACTATTTAATAATAAATCCATCAACTCTCTACGTCTATCCTATTCAGTTTATACTGATGTAGAGATACATGTGAGTATTTGGTGCTGCCTTATTAAATTTCTGCCTTTTTTTTTTTCTTAATAATTCAGTAGCACATATGAAACAAGCAAACAAACAACAAACAAACAAAACAATCAAGCAACAACAACAACAACAAACCAAACAGAAACTGCTGAAGAGAAAACCTGATTGTTTCACAGTTACATATGGATCACAAACTATTCACCAATGCTCAGGCTAATTTGTCTTTCCTCTTTCCACAATCTCTTAAGTGAAAAGAGAATTAGAAATATGAAATTATGTAACACTATCTGAGTGGAAACACAAGCAAATTGCTAAAATTGAAAATAGAATCTTCTCTATGAAGAAACCTTCTTCGTAAAATTCAAACTACCAGCTATTTGATGGGACACCTCAGCCAGGAAGGGGGTCACAAAAGTCAAAATATTGCCCCTTCTGTGTCATAATTGATTTTTTGATTATGTGTCTGGGGATGTCTACAGTGTAAAATTAATTGTAACTGTGATATAAGGCCTGTAAAAAATGACCAATAAATATTGTTCAACACCAATGCCAGATAGCAGAAAATATCTGACAATGTAGAATGCTTTTCTTGCCATAGAATCATTTAAACAGAATGGTTTGGGTTGGAAAGGACATTAAAGATAATCTAGTTCCAATCCCCTGCTATTGGCAAGGATACTAGACCAGGTTGCCCAAAGCCTCATCTAACCTGGCCTTCAACACTGCTACAGAGGGGACATCCACAACTTCTCTGGCCAGCCTGTTCTAATGCCTCATCACACTCATAGTAAAGAATTTCTTCCTAATATCTAATCTAAATTAATCCTCTTTTATCTTAAAAACATTATTCTTTGTCCTATCACTACACTCCCTGATAAAGAGTCCATGTCCAGGTTTCTTGTACCCTCTTAAACTACTGGAAGGTCACTATAAGGTCTCCTATACTAGAAGGCCACTATAAGGATCCTTCTCTTCTCCAGAAACACCAACTCTCATATGGTCTTCATAGGAGAGCTGCTACAGCTCTTTGACAATCTTCATCTTCTGATCATCCCCAGTGTTGAATGCAGTAATGAGGTGGGGTCTCATGAGAGCGGAGTAGAGGGGAAGAATCACCACCCTCAGCCTGGTGGCCATATATCTTTTGATGCAGCCCAGGATACAATTGACCTTCTGGTCATCACAGACCCCCAAAGGACACCACTCATCTCTGGTCTCCACTGTGATATTGAGCGATTGACAGCAACATTGTGTGTGTGATCATCTAGCCAATTCCTTATCCACCCAGCAGTGCATTTACCAAATCCGTGTCTCTCCAATCTAGAGACAAGGATGTTTTGCTGGACAGTGTCAAATGCTTTGCACAAATCCAGGTAGATGATGTCAGTTGCTCTTCCCCTATCTAACAATGCTGTAACCCCATCACAGAAGGCTACTAGATTTGCCAGGCACAATCTGTCCTTAGTGAAGCCATGCTGGCTGCAACCAATCACCTCCTTATTTTCCATGTGTCTTATCATAGTTTCCAGGAGGATCTGCTCCATGATCTTGCCAGACACAGCTATGAGACTGGCTGACCTGTAGTTCACTAGGTGTTCCTTTATCTCTTTTTGAAAATGGGGTTATGTTTCCATTTTTCCAGTCAATGAGAACTTCACTGGATTACCATAATTTTTCAAATATGATGGAGAATCATTTAGCAACTTAACCTGCCAGTTGCCTCAGTACCCTCAAATGTATCTCATCAGGTCCCATGGACTTGTGCACAGTCAGGTTCCCTAGATTGTCTCAAACTTCACCTTCGTCTTAGGTGGTGAGTTTCTTTATTCTCCCGTTCCCTGCCTTTGCTTTCCTTGACTTGGACAATGTGGCTAGAATACTTACCTGTGAAGGCTGAGGCAAAGAAAGCGTTCAGTACCTCAGCTTTTTCACTCTCCTGGGTAACCAAGTTTCCCATTTCCTTCAGGCCCACATTTTCTTAGTCTTTCTTTTATCACTGACATACTTGTAGAAACCTTTCCTTGTTGCCCTTAATGTCCCTGGCCAGGTTCAATTCTATCTGGGCTCTAGCTTTCCTAACCTGATCCCTGGCTGCTCAGACCATTTTTCTGCACTCTTCCCAGGTTACCTGTCCTTGCTTCCACACTCTGTAGGCTTCCTTTCTGTGCTTGAGTTTGGCCGTGAGCTCCTTGTTCCTCCATGCAAGACTCCTGGCATTTTTTCCTGACTTCCTCTGGATGCATCACTCAAGCTTGAAGGAGGAAAACCGAATATAAACCAGCTTTCTTGGGCCCTTCTTCATTCCAGGGTTTTATCCCACAGTACTCTACCAAGTAAATCCTTGAAGAGTACAAAGTCTGCCCTCCTGAAGTCCAGGATATAAAGCCCATTGTGGAGGTGTGGAGTGTTTTCCAAGTAACAGAAAATATGAGTGGAAAACAACCTGTCTCATATGCCTTCATGGAGCTCCTAGGCTATTGTAGCCCACTGATTAGAGATAAAACACAGAAGAAAACTAAACAAACAAACAAACAAACAAACAAACAAAAAACTATGCAGTTTGAAGTGTATCTGGTGATATGTTACAGATATATACCATAACTTCACATGGGTTGATAAAGCTACATTTAAATCTCCTACTGTGTACCCTCATACTGGGTGATTCACCTCAGTCCTTATTATTTTGACCCTCCTGGAGATTCTTGTGTCTCTGTCTATCCATTTGCTCCTGTAGTTATTTTCTAGCCTCTCTTAGTCTAACCTAACTCAATCTCTTGGCTGACTTAGTAAGGTTCTAGAGTTTAAAATGCTGAATGTTACCTGACCTGCTTTGACTGAACCAGGCTGACAATTAAATGCCTGCCTGTTGAGTTAACAACAAAGAAAAGCTATCGTATATATTTGGGAGAGAGAAAATAAAATGGTCAGGCTGCATTGGTAACTTCTTCAGCTGTATTAACATGGGTACTATCACAGCTACAGAGTATATGTAAACACCACCTAAGGATTATAGACATAT
>NW_028153843.1:7500-60000 GCF_964211835.1 Anser anser | reverse complement strand
AAAAGGAAGACTAGGGATAATGTGGGTCCCTTGCTGAACAAGGGGGATGTCCTGGTAACGGGAGATGCCGAGAAGGCGGAGATACTGAATGCTTTCTTTGCTTCAGTCTTTCCTTCAAGGACTTCCCCCCTACCCCCCCAGGACTTCTCGACCCTGGAGGGAGGAGAAAGGGTCCGGGAAATGGAGAGCTCCCCCGGGGTTGACGAGGGAGTGGTTTGGGAGTGTCTACGTGGGATCAATGCACACAAATCCATGGACCCCGACAGGATGCATCCGTGTGTGCTAAGGGAGTTTGCAGAGGTGATCGCCGAACCGCTCTCTATCATCTCTGAAAGGTCCTGGAGAACAGGAGAGATGCCTGAAGACTAGGGAATAGCCAATGTCACTCCGGTCTTCAAGAAGGGCAAGAAAGAGGATCCGGGAAACTACAGGCCAGTCAGTCTCACCTCTGTCCCTGGAAAGGTGTTGGAACAGCTTGTTCTGGATGCCATCTCCAAGCAATTGAAAGAGAAGAAGGTTATGAGGAGTAGTCAGCATGGATTTACCAAGGGGAAGTCGTGCTCAACCAACCTCGTTGCCTTCTATGATGGCATCACCAGCTGGGTAGATGGGGGGAGAGCAGTGGATGTCATCTACCTTGACTTTAGCAAGGCTTTCAGTACTGTCTCCCATGACATCCTGATAGCAAAGCTGAGAAGGTGAGGGATAGAGGAGTGGACAGTTAGGTGGGTTGAGAACTGGCTGACTGGCCAAGCTCAGAGGGTGGTGATCGGTAGTGCAGAGTCCAGCTGGAGACCTGTGACTAGTCGTATTCCCCAGGGGTCAGTGCTGGGTCTGGTTTTGTTCAACATCTTCATCGATGACCTTGATGAGGGAATATTGTCTGCCCTCAGCAAGTACACCGATGACACAAAGCTGGGAGGAGTGGCTGACAGGCCAGAAGGCTGTGCTGCCATTCAGCGAGACCTGGACCGGCTGGAGAAATGGGCAGGAAGAAACCAAATGAGGTTTAATAAGACCAAGTGTAGAGCCCTGCACCTGGGAAGGAACAATCGGATGTATCAGTACAGGTTGGGGGATGATCTGCTGGAGAGGAGCTCTGAGGAGAAGGACCTGGGGGTCCTGATAGACAACAGGTTGACCATGAGCCAGCAGTGTGCCCTGATGGCCAAGAGGGCCAATGGGATCCTGGCGTGCATTAAAAGGAGTGTGGCCAGCAGGTCAAGGGAGGTGATCCTCCCCCTCTACTCTGCCCTGGTCAGGCCTCACCTGGAATACTGTGTCCAGTTCTGGGCTCCCTGATACAAAAAAGACAGGGATCTCCTGGAAAGAGTCCAGCAGAGGGCCACAAAGATGATACGGGGCCTGGAGCATCTTCCCTGTGAGGAAAGGCTGAGAAATCTGGGTCTGAAAAGGCCTGGTAGAAAAGAAGACTGAGAAGGGATCTTATCAATGTGTATAAATACCTGAGGTGTGGGAGACAGAGGGATTTGGCCAACCTCTTCTCAGTGGTCTGTGGGGACAGGACAAGGGGTAATGGCCACAAAATGGAGCACCGGAAGTTCCACACCAACATGCGAAAGAACTTCTTCACAGTGAGGGTGATAAAGCACTGGAACAGGCTGCCCAGGGAGGTTGTGGAGTCTCCTTTTCTGGAGATATTCAAGGCATGTCTGGATGCCTACCTGGGCAGCCTGCTCTAAGGAGCCTGCTTTGGCAGGGGGGTTGGACCCGAATATCTCTTGAGGTCCCTTCCAACCCCTACAATTCTGTGGTTCTGTGATTAAACAATGGCAGATCATACCTGACAATCTTGGTGTCCTTCTATGATGGTTTACAACTTTGGTGGATAGGGGGAGAGTACCTGACATCATCTACCTAGATATATGCAAAGCATTTGACATTGTCACCCATGATATCCTTGTCTCTAAATCAGAGAGACATGGATTTGACGGATGGACCACTCAGTGATTAAGGAACTGGCTGGATCGTAGCACTCATAGTGTTGCAGTCAACAGCTCAATATCCAAGTGGAAATCAATGGCAAGTGGTGTTCCTCAGGGGTCAGTATTGGGGCTGGCACTGTTTAACACCATTGTTAGTGACATGGACAGTGAAATTGAGTGCACCCTCAGAAAGTTTGCTGATGACACCAAGCTGTGCAGTGCAGTCGACACACTGGAGGAAGGAGGTGCCATCCAGAGGGACCTGGACAATCTTGAGAGGTGGGCCTGTACAAACCTCATGGGGTTACACAAGGCCAAGTGCAAGGTCCTGCATCTGGGTCAGAGCAATCCCAAGCACAAGTACAGGCTGGGCATATAACAGACTGAGAGCAGCCCTGAGGGGAAGGATTTGGAGGTTTTTGGTTGATGAGAAGCTTGACATGAGCTGTCAACGTGTGCTCACAGCCCAGAAAGCCAACCATATCCTGGACTCCACCAAAAGAAACCTGCCTTGACCAAGGGATGTGATTATCCTTCTCTGCTCTGCTCTAACGATACCCCTCCTACGGTTCAGCTCTGGGGCCCCTAGCACAAGCAGGACATGGACATATTAGAACAAGTCTACTGGAAGGCCACAAGGATGATCAGAGATCTGGAATGTCTCCCATGAAGACAGGCTGAAGGAGTTGGGTTTGTTCAGCCTGGAAAAGACTCCAGGGAGACCTAGCAGACTTCCAGTACCTAAACGAGGCCTACAGGGAAGCTGGAGAAGGACTTTGTCAGGGAGTGTAGTGATAGGACAAGAAGCAACAGTTTTAAACTTTTTAAAAAAAAAAAAAAAAAAAGTAGATTTAGATTAGATATTTGGAAGACATTCTAAAGGGGTGTCTCAGGGGGTGGTGAGGCTCTGGAACATGTTGCTCAGAGAAGCCGTAGATGCCCCATCCCTGGAAATGTTCAAGGCTAAATTTGGATGGGGCTTTGGCCATGATTATATGGTTCTATGATTTTAATAAGCATATTATACATAGTATTTCTCAGCTGAGAAACACCAATGTTTATTAGCCCTTTTTAGGCTGAAGTATTGTTATTATCACAACTACATGTTGGATAATACAAGATGATTTACAAGCTTTACCGTTTGGTAGTTGCTTTTAAGTGTGCAGTTTTTTCCTTTTCAAAGATCTATAAAATAGTAACTCAAGCCCCTTACTTTAGTTAAGCTCTTATTTCTGTGTTTGAAGTGCCTTAGGGATCATACTTTTGAGGCGTATTTCTTCACACAAGGACACTCTGTAGTCACTGAGAGCATGAAAATATAAATCCCTTTCTACAAAGGAGATAAAGGAAAAGAATTAACAAACTCAGTGAAAGATAATTCCTGTTTTCCTACCAGAAACTAAACAACACAAATTTGGAGCTTTAATTTATAGTAGTAATATGTAGGAGTTATAGTAGTAATAAGACCAGAATACAGTCACAGGGAAGTAAACAGAATTTTCCTTTGTTTTAGATTTTTGAGATTGTCTCTGACATGGTGTTGATGTCTATCAGCCAACACTCTCTGAGCAATGAAGAAACATAGCCTGGAAGAGTGCCTCAACTAGTAAGCGATTCCAATAGGACAATAGGAGCAATGGCTTTCTGCTTCTAGGGTCAAAGCAAGTTTAATCATAAGGATATAAGGTGTACTGTAGCACTTGCTCTCAGAGCACAGAGTGATCGTTAGATTGCTCTATTTGCAAGTGTAGATATCACAAAAGAGTTTAGCCCTTCTAAAAAATAAGTATCCACTAGAAGTCCAGTGTTTTTTTAGTTCTTCTCATGCCGGACTGTAGCCTGGTCTAGTCCTTAAACTACTACTTCACCATGCCTACTTTTGAAGGATAGCTACCTTTTCTAAGGTGCTGCTCAGCTGTTGCTGGTTTGCAGTGGAGAAGCAGAAGAGAAAGCTTTCTGCCATACATTTCTGTTTGAACTTGTTACTTCTACACAAGTTTCAGCTTTTCCAGATAAAAACTCAGCAAATAAAAACTCAGTAGGATTTTCAGTGGGTAAAACTGCTCACCTATAAGCCAAGGCTATTTGTCTTTTATTTTATAACCATTTATAAGCAACACTCTCCATCTACACATAAGGTCATCTGGGCTACTCTAGCATCAGTTGAGAAAGAGAGAGATTGCCGTAAAATAAATAAATAAATAAATAAATAAATAAATAAATAAAATTCTGTGCTAGGAGTGCTAGGAGGTTAAATCTGTATCCCCTCTACATTCTAGGTTGCTCACTGATCAAATAGTTACCATGGTATTTATTCCAGTAGTAACAAAACTGTTGCATGTGCTACCACCAAATGCATTTGAAACACAGTAAAAAGAAAAAAAAAATCAACAGAATTACAGTTAATATTACAGAACATACGTAGAGTTTTTTTTTCCCTCTTCTCACTCAAAGAGAGATGAGATTTCTGCTATTTTGTAACATGTTATTATGAAGATTCTGTGCATCTCTCATTTAAGTATTATTTTCTACCTATCTCCAATTAGCACTGAGGAAAACCTTAGGTCTAAAGGTCAAATCATTTCCTTTATTAGAAAGATGATAATAAATTGTTATATCTTGCAATTTTTATTATAAAGATCATAAGACGCCAACAGAACACTTAGGTATACTTTAGAATGTATAAATTTTAGATATCAGCATAAGGATTATTGTTTAGTCTTGTGTAATTACTGACCAAATTATCACTGGAGTTTATTCTTTCTTACACTTAATTATAGGTAGTGTATAATTATACAATAATTATAGGTATATTCTTTCTGCATTATGTCTGTACTATTGCAATATTTTACTGTACAAAACAATACAACTTAGATTTTTTCTTCAGATATATCTATATTTTAATTTATCTTTTATATAGGAAATACTTTTATTGAATCTACACAGTATGAGATGTGTAAATAAAGCAGAATCAGAATTATAATTTGCCTTCTAAATTCAAAACTGATGTCACCACGACTTACTGGGAAAAGATTAATTTAAATTCTCCTTAGACATCTATAATACAGATGTCAATATTTGAACCAGTTGATTAGACTATTTATAACAAATGGAGACAAAAAGTGTATACCTTGGGAAACTTTATTGGATCAGTTTTAGACATCTACCATAGGATACAGTAAATCCTTAGAACTGTCTATTTCTCTCTTTTGAGAGGTGAAATGACTGGTTTTGACGTATAGGTGTTCCTTAGAGACATTTAAAATTGATACTCTCTGTTTTCTGGTTACATTTGCTCATTTTGTTTCTCTACCATTAAGGAAAAACAACAACAACAAACAATCAAACAACAACAACAAAAACTTCATACTTCAGAATGTTTTATATTTTACACAGCTCTTTCACACTTACCATTAGTAGGACAATAAAAACTATAATTTACTGAAAGGTGTAATTGTTCATGAATGTAATAAGCCTGCTAGCAAAATGTATGCTCCTGTTGTGACAAGTTTATTTGACTTTTCCACCCATCAATATATTCCTGTGCCATCTTTGACTTGAAAGTTTGTATTGGAAGAAGCAGACTAAAACCATGTACTCATTTTCCCAGAATTCAGATAAGAAATCCTGCCTTCTTTAAAGAAAGCATTGAGTAAAAAATACTGCTCCAAAGGATGGTTGAAGCTTCAGTATTTAAAATTGATTTTCAGATAGACTTTCAAAACATACTCAGTTTCAACCACTGGAAAGTTTAAGCAGTACATACTCCAATTAGCAGAATCATAAAATTCGTATAGAAATTATTTTGAGAAATTCTGTCATTCAGCAGACTTCTGGCACTAGTTGTTTAACTTAGCATTCCTAAAAATTTCTAATCCTTAGTACCTTGTCCCACGACACCTATTTTTTCAAAGCCCTAGCCATCAACTCACCAAGACACTCACTTATGCCCCTTGTCCACATGTCCACAGTGAGAATAGAAAGAACAAAAGCATGAAAACCCATGGGTTGAGATAGAGATAGCTTAGTTAGTGAAGGAAAGAGAAAGTGGAAAGAGAAATTTCTTTTAGAAAGTGGTGCAAAGCTATCTTCCAAAGATAGCTTGGAAATCCAGTCTCTGAATAATGGCTACCTTGGAAAGGCTACACTACAGTTATACTGCTGAGCATGGCATTCTATAGCACAGTCATTCCAGGTTCCCTGTCCCAGCTGTGTCCCCTCCCAGCCTCCTGCCTACCTGGATATGGGTGTATATGGAGATGATGCTGTGCAAGCACTGCTCACCAATACTTAAAATAAATGATGTGTTATCAACATTGGTCTAGCCACAAATCCAAAATACAGCACTATACAAGCTGTCACAAAGAAACTTCCATCCCAGCCAAAACTAGTACATTCCTACAGCTTCTTTTACAGTGATAATTGTTCTGAGGAAAAAAATGAAAAAAAAAATCACCTAAAAGAATTCTAAATTGGGAAGCATATTAAAAATGAGAATTTAAAAAAGAAGTCAAACCTCTCTCATGTTCTTATTTCATAACCCAATACTTGTAAACCTTATTTTTGAGCAGCATTCTTGGAAAACTACCTTTCACAGAAAATTCCTATCAGATACTTATACAGGAAAAACAAGAGAAGTATTGGTGATAAAAGGAAAACAAACACCTAAGACCTAGCAGAAATTGTACTCTCATTGATGTTGTAACACTGCCATGAATTACCATACCATACTGAGATGGTGATGAAAGGGAAACAAGACTTAGAGAATACAAGGATATTTTACCCTACTGTATGTTTCCTGTGTTGTGGGTAATATACATTGAGGATTAATAAGTGGAAGCCTTAAATTGCACCACTCCAGGGCTGCATAGGGTAAGTTATAAATTTGTCTGAGAGAAAGCTGAAATTGAGAATTGAAAAGTGAATTCTTCCAGTGACTTCAGTGAATTTGCGATGCCAATGTAAGTGTATATTAAGCTCCTTTTCTTAACTCTATTTACTTCAAAATGGCAGAAGAGGAATATTAGAAAATTGGTCTGGCTGCATGATATTGGTAACAGCCCAGAGGTATCAAAACTACAGCTATGTCATACTAGAAACCAGCTAAAAATAACTTGGTTTTACAATTTATTTTTAATATGTTGTTTGAATATATATTTGTATGTAGACAGATAAATGACAGAGACAAAAAGAAAGTAATCACCCTAGAGAATTTTTTTCTTTTTTTTTTCTTGCATTAATTTCTTACAGATATTAATCTTTTTTCCTCACATTTAGTATATCTAAATGCCTGAATAATCATTTTGCAGTACATTTTTCTTACTTTTGATTAGAAACTAAAGTCTATAGAGAGCATGAAATAGCAGAGGAGAATCCTGAATTGTTGTTTTTTTGTTTTGTTTTGTTTTGTTTTTTTACTATGTAGTAACTCACCCAATGATTTCTCTGTGCAGCAATAATATTTTCACAGAGTTACGTAAACTTTAAAACAGCTTCGCCAAAATAAGGTTATACCAGCTTCACTGAATATTCTGAAAATATTAAGGGGAAATAAATAACACCACCCTATTCTTGTATTTTGTAGTTATAAAAGCTCTACTTTACTGCAATGTAAAAGGTTATTTTTAAACGTACATTTTTTTCAATGTTCAGACTGAACTGTTGGTCTTCATGCATCTCAGCTGACCAGAAAGAATGGGATTGATTCATAACAGCCAAAGAAATATAATGTTGCTTGCCCAGATGTTATTTATGGGCTATAAAAGGAACTCAGTGAAAAAGCTAAGGAAACTGAAATTACCACTGGGAGAGATATCGTATTTGTCTTCAGCAATGCAAGTTTACTGCACTCAGAAGAGATGTGAGGACAAAGAACATCAGATTTCATAAGTTTCAGTGCTCCTGGAGAGTGGCTTGGCAAATGATAGACCCATGCAATGACAGACCCAGAGGCAGACTACAAAACCAGGTTGTACTAAGGTAAAATTGTACTGAGAGCCCAAAATTTCATTGCAAAGTTTTGTATCCTTTGCTGTTAGGTTTTATGCAATGTTCATATGTACAATGTACAATGAGATGCCCTCTCATTTATTTCCCAATTTACTTCCCTGCCATTCCCTGAAGTCAGAGAACTTTATAATCAGCTTTATCTTTATCCCATATCTATTCATTTTCTAAGTATAGTTCAGTTTCATGCACGATCGTGGTAGAAAGATTTAAATCTCCCTTGCTCGAGTGTATGCCAACACTCCCAGCATACCTAACATGAGCTTGAGACCATGGCCATTTTAGGGTTCCTTGATCATGGGCTGGGAGGAGTAGAATTGTTAAGATCTGGAATAACAACACGAACACAGCATCTTTGTCTGTCATCTTGCAGAAAACAAAAACAAGAACTACTTGCTTCACTGGGGGGATTACGAACAAGTAACCCCTTTAAAAAGAAGGAAAAATCGATCGTGCACTAATTCTATGTTTTGCACCACTGATATCAGTAGTTTCCCAGGCAAGTGTGCAAATTTTGGTTAGGGTCATAGGTACAAGTAGTGATGGAAAGTAAATTGACCGTCACATGTTGCCCTGGCTGTAATTTTGTCAGATATTCTCTTTCCCCAGTAGATGGAGCGCTAAGCTCTGTTTTAACAAAGAAAACCCGGCCTACCGGGCTTCCATTAGGTCCGTATCAGCTATTTGAGTACCTTGAAAAGTTATGTATCCTGTTGAGTCTCGTGTGGTATGAGAGTCCTTTTCAAAAAGGCATTAGCACTTTCTATCATCCCATTTGATTGAGGGTAGTATGGGGTGGGAAATACCCATTGAATTCCTTCTTGCTTTGCCCAATAATATTACAGTTCCTTAAATGGGAAATGTCAGACATTGTCATTTCGGATAACATCAGGGGTAGGTAGACGTGAGAACCAAGACTACAATCCTCACAGCCCTCTTTGGGATGGTAGAGGATAGATAAGGTTTACAAAGTGGAGAGCATCTTCCAGACTGATTGGTGACAGGTGGACTTGCTTGTTGATTTGTGTAGTGAGGGGATACAGAAATATTCTTGCAAAATTTAGTTTTGTTTCCACCACTTTTATGTTGGTTTCTGTTCGTTTATTTGCCTGTTTGTTTCATAACACCTGCCTAATTGTGTTTTATCTGCCAAAAGTTGTGACCCTAACTACTTAGCAACATCCCACAAGCCTCCAACATCAGCCTAATTACTAAAGCAATGTCAACTCAGTAGGCCAAGGCATGGAGAAAGTCAGATGTGATTAATCCTATCCTGGAATTCTTGTCCTTATTTTCTTTAGAAAAATTTTCTTTAGAGTTTTATGTCATCCTGTTTAGAGTCACTTCGAAAAATTGAGAGAATGCTGTGTATCCTCTTCTACAATTTAAGGCAGTAAGATCATCACTTTGCAAAGAGTTTGTCATAGTGAGTGCAGCTCATTATAAAAGGTCATTGTCTGAATGTCCAGACCAAATGAGATATTTCTTCTCCTTGTTGTATTGCCTCTTATTCTGATCTACAGCTGTCAGACTGATGCCATTTATACTTAACTTTTGAATGTCAAGGTTTACAGACCACAGATACTGTTTCTTTTATGATCTACAAGATCTTTTTGAGCTTTTGTACCCCTGCCCCATTTTTCATGTTCTGGTTAGCAACTTTCCGTTGTTTTCATGTGACTAAAACCTAACTTTGGAGAAACATCATTTACAGTTGTTAGTTTTCACCACTAGGGATCACCACATTTTCTGAGGAAAAAATAAATACATAAATAAATGGAGGACTACTCCTATCTAACCAGACAATATATAGAATGTTAATTAAGTTTTTAATATATTACGCAGCTCTTCACATGCACATCTGGATGTGAATGTGTGTCTGTACCAAAGATGAAATAATGTAAACATTGCAAATTCTTCGAAGTGGCTAGACTACTATATATTGCCTGAAATTTGCCACAAAGATCTATACGGTGATTGTTAGGTACTGAGATAGTACATCAGACTTCTTTCACTTCAGACTTGATAAAAATCAGTCCAGAGCAAACCATGATGCACTATTGTACTGCTTTTTAAAAACAGACTTTGCTTTGCTTGTTTATTATTATTATCAAAATGTAACATTACATAGCATTACAGAACCTAGGTAAGTATTCTGGAATACTAGTCCATGTTATGAACACTGACTTTGTTTGCTTCTCTTCTGTGGTTGGTATTATGCATAATTTTTCTGCTCAGATTTTTCTGAAAACTGTTCTTTTTATATATCAGCTATTTAGATAACATAGTTTAAACAAAAGTAAATCACAAAGCCTTTCTCAGTTTACATGTATGTGAAATTATTTCATATGTTGTTGAAAAATTTTGTATTCTCTTACCTGAAAATACTTAGAATTCCTTTAGAAGACACAGACAAATCAGTAGAAGCTGCAGCTTAAAAAATTATCATGCCATTTTGTCAGCAGTGCTGAAAGAAATGTTGAATTTGGTGTGTAATGATAAATATCCAGCAAAGTGAAACTCGTTATCAAAACTCAGAGAATTTATATGCCTTTCTTTTTATGACTTCAGATTAAAGATTGGCCCACAAATTTTATTTATGCTACCTGAAGGAAGTATAAGTATCTCAAGGTTTGCAAAGCTATAGTACAAATAACTTGAAGAGTTCCACATAATTCTAAACACCACTGAGAACTAATAAATTGTTTGTTTTATATTTTATTTTATTTTAAAGTAAATAAGGTGATTCACTAAGTCTTATTTTATTACTCTTCCATTTTTACATAAAAATAACTAGAATTATGAGTGTTCAGCTCTGGAACACTAAATTGTTTATGAGCTTTTTTGGGAAACTACTTGGTCTCTAGAAGCTATTTTTATACTCTGAAGTAACATCTTGGTAGTAGACACAAAAATAATAATAATAAGTGAACCATAATTGAACCAGTTATCTCACACCTGTAGATTAATGGCTCACTAAATGTAATAGTCACTTCTATCAGCTTTCCCTAATATATGCACGGATATCTTCTGATGAAAGAATATGCTTGCAGCAGAAAGTATTGTTGTGCGTCTCAGAAAATAATTTAATAAATACATAAATAAATATTCACATTTATACACAAAATATTTCTTCCTTTGAATAAAGAAAATGTGAGTTATACTTAGTCTTGCTCATCAATTTGTGACTGCTACATATGATTTATATTTCATGAACAGATAACGTACGATTCTGATCCATGTTGTCTTAAAAATATTCCAATAATCTCCTGAAAAAGCAGTGAATATATGAGAAATAAAGAGTTGTATTAGCATTAATCAAGTTTATAACAAAACTTTGGTTTAAGAGTTTGAATTACAGCATTTGAATTAGAGTCTGGTTGTTTTTTCTGCAGCTCTTAATCACTAAAAAAAAAAAAAAAAAAAAAAGCATTGACTTGTGCTATGGATTCTTAAAAAGTTACTTTTTGTTACACAGTGTACCAAACAAGAGATCCTTGCACAGTAACTCTTAATTTGATTCCCGTGTTATATGTTGATTTTGTTGCTCACAATTTTATATTTTATTTTATAATTGTATTTTATTTATTTTTCTGCAACAGACTGCTAGCAACTAGAAAAGGAAAAATAATATTGACTATGACATTTGAGGAAACAAACTGCAGTACTACAAGGAAATATCTGATATTGTTAACATTAAATAATAGTAAAAATAATGTTTGCTAAAACATAGACTTATTACCTACAAATTTAAAGTACTGTGTTATTTAATATATAATGAAACATTACCGGGCCTGGCTGTATTCATAAAACTGGAAAAGGGAATTCCTGCTGGAGTCATGACAGCATGTTTTGTCTAGTCTGGTCTTGAAAACAGGGTAAACAAACATGATACATCATTGAACACACACTCATTAATGATCTGGTAAAGTGAACAAAGAAATAGATCTCCAACTCTACAATTAGTACTAACCTCTGTTGGATAGTCAAATGCTATGCCAATGGTGATGAATTCCATAAAGACATCAGAAAACAGAATGAGAAAAAAAGATTGTCGATGAGCTTCAATTTGGATAAATAAATATATATATATATCTGTAAAAATATATACCACACCTACACGATCCCAAATGCAGAAGCAGCACATAAAGTTCTGAAACCACAGGTTCATGAATAATCCCTGCATTTTCAGTTTTTTTCTCATAAGTCAACATTTTACTCAGGGTGTGGCTACATCAAAGTTTTATAGAGGTAAAATCATTTCACAATCTTTTGTAGTTCTGGCCTCCACATTTTAAGGGCAGAGGACAGGTAGGGAAATAACATAATCACAACAACAAAAGAAGAACAGATGTTGCCTTGCGAGGAAGGGCTATAAAGATTGGTAGTCCTCAGTTTGAATAGGAAAAATTCAAAAAGAATTATTGGTGAAGGTTTACTAAGTCATTAAGAGCCTTGACTAGCTGTTCATGAACATAATTAGAAACATTCTGTTAAAGTACCAAGAATCTTATTTGAACAAATACAACAGAGTACTTAACACAGTGGGAAATGAACTTCTGTAACTTAATGCTACAGGATACTATGAAAACAGGCAGTATCGGAAATTTCAAAAAAGAGGTTAGAAAAATTCATGGACAATAATTCCATAAAGAGATCATAAAAGGATGACTCAGGGTCCTCACACAAAAATTCTCCTGAGATCATGCAATAAATTTACTGCCTAACATGTTCAGGCTATATAGCATCTCCTACTCATCTCTTACTCAGAGAGAAGAGTTATGGGCTAGAGACAGCATTGGTTTGAACCCGTAGGGTATTTCTTGTGTCTTTACAGCCTCTCCTAGACACCTGTGAGTTTCCAGTTCTTGATTCAAAATTCCTATAATTCTTTTTTAACAATTTAAAAAATAGCACAAAAGAGAAAATTGGTAAATTTATAGACAATCCTAAATGCGTATCTACTGTCTCTTATTATCTTCCAGATCAATTTAATACTCTTAGTAATTAAAGGTTTGTGGGTTTATTTATTAATTATTATTATTTGTTTCATAAATATACTGCCTATTCTCAGTATGGGTCATGGTATCACGACAGGCAACAAATATTTCTCAATAATAATGTGTTCCTGCTGTTTACTAAAGCTTGAGAGAATAAAATATAATTTAAACAGAAACTCTTTAAAGCTCCTTATCATCTATCAACTAGTCCCACATACTTAGGAAAAAAATTAAAAAAATAAAAATCCTGAGCTTGACTGGTCCCTTATAGAAAAACAAGCCACCAAAAATATGTGGTTATCATATACATGGTATAGCATACTCACTGACAATGTAGAGTATATGTTAAAGACTAACAATTTTCTGTATGTCATGATGATGATGAATATTGTGTATAAATGGAGAATTCACAAGAAGTATCTTAACAACAAAAGTAGCAAAGTGTGATTTTAAAGTTTGCAACTGGCTGCATTTTTCAGTCTTTTAAACATTCCTAGCAAAGTAATTCAAGGATCTATACCTATATCTCTATATTTATTTGTAGTCATGGAGCGGGTAAGAATGTATGTAAATGATGTGTGTATATGTGAGTCACTAATTAATTATTGTCTGCATTAATATTTTGTTTCAGAGTGCGATTTTTTTAATTGAATGCCTAGATCATCTTCATTTACTATATTTTCTTTAGGGTTTTGGAAGTGTTTTTGTCTGATTAAGACAAGAATTTTGAGAAGAAACCAAACTACAAAGTCTTACTAACATGCATGTTATATGTCCTAACCTTTAGTGGGCTCATAAAGGTGCTTATAGACACCTCTGAACCACAGCTGTGCTCAGGACTTTTGGTCTAGGAAACTAGATGATAACAGTAAGAAGTTCAAATCTGAACCATGAATATAGAGTTTCAGTACCAAACGCATCAACATATTGGCCCTCTCCCATTTCAACCCAGTTTCAAATATAAATATGACATAATACAAAACCATAGCTTTAATATATGAATTCTGATAAAATTTGCCCAAGTAAAAAACCAGCCTAAGTATCAGCGGTATTTACTCTACTGTAAATAAGAAATAATTTTTGATTTTGTAAATACATTTATTGTGTTTACAAAATGTAAATGTATTTTGTAAATACATTTATTACTTAAACTCAACATAATAGATACTTAAACAGTAAGCTAATAATATGGAAGCTTATGTGTTAAAGGTAAACATTAAACAACAAATCTTAATCTTCTCCTGAATAAAGTTCATTGATTCGTTCTACTTATAATTTCAAATGTTCAGTAAATATGTTGCCATTGTGATAGTCTCCTTCTGAACCGAAGTTCAATAATGTATGTTTACCTGGGTGTATTTTATGGTTTGAGGTGGATAGAAAAAGATCTGTGAACACTGCATATAGACAAATAGAAGAATAAGCCTAAGAATAAGCCTCCATGTTCACTAAAGCTACAATACACATAAACAAAGCTGTCTAAGTAGGTTCTGCTATCCGGCACAAAACATAATATGAAATATGCAGAGCTCTATATGGGAGGTGTATATGTTTTATGAAGATAGGAGGAACTACTGTGTCACCTTAAAAAAGAGAGAGAGCAGATGGGGCACAGTCATGACGAAAACGTCTAGGAAGAAGCTTTGAATCTTGGGGCTTCCCCAGCAATAAACACAGAATGATAGAATAATAAAATGGTTTGGGTTGGAAGGGACTTTAAAGGTCAACTAGTCCCAAACACCCTGCCATGGGCAGGGACGCCACCCACTGGGTCTAGTTGACAAAGCCCCCTTCAACCTGGCCTTGAACACCTCCAAGAATGGGGCATCCACAACTTCTCTGGGCAACCTGTTCCAGTGCCTCACCATCCTCAGAGGAAATAATTTATTGTGAATATCTAATATAAACTACCAATTTTTTTAGGTTAAAACCATTAGTTATAGTGCTATCAAAAGCAAATGCCTTGACAAAGCATACCTCTCCAGCTTTTTCGTAGGCCCCCTTTAGGTACTTACAGACTGAACTCCAACTACTTCAGCTTGTTTTCATAGGAGAGGTGCTCCAGCCCTTTGATCATCCTCGTGGCTCTCCTCTGGACCTCAAGAAGGTCCTTCTTGAGCTGGGGGCCCCAGATCTGGATGCAGTACTCCAGATGGGGTCTCACAAGAGGAGAACAGAGAGGGAGAATCACCTCCCTTGACATGCTGGTCATGCTACTTTTGACGCAGCCCATGATAAAGTTGGCTTTCTGGGCTGCAGGTGCACATGGCCAGCTTATGTTGAGTTTCTCATCAACCAACACACCCAGGTCCTTGTCTTCAGGGCTGCTCTCAATCCATTGTCAGCTTAGCCTATATTTGTGCTTGGTGTTACCCTGACCCAGATGCAGGACCTTCTGCTTGACCTTTTTGAACTTCATGAGGTGTGCACAGGCCCACCCCTCAAGCCTGTCCAGGTCCCCCTGGCTGGCATCCCTACCCTCCAGTGCATCGACCACACCACACAGCTTGCTGTCATCAGCAAACTTTCTGAGGGTGTATTCAATCCAACTGTCCATGTCACCAAAACAGATGTTTAACAGTGCCAGACCCAATACCAACCTTTGAGGAACACCATTCATCACTGATCTCCACTTGGACGTTGCGATGTTGACCACAACAGTGCAACCAGCCAGCCAATAACATACTAGTCGGACAAAACAGAGACAAATTAGTGCTGTGCAATTTCCCTATGTATGCACTGAGTTTTTGTTGTTGTTGTTGTTGTTTTTAATGGGTATTTTTTACTTTAGAAACATCACACTGGAATTTCTTATTGAATTTTAAGGGTCAAAGATTTACCAATGCATAGAATTGCAGCCACAGTGACATACAGTGATATGATTCAAATTCTATTCTGCAGTCCCCTGAAACTAAAATACCATAGCAATGAATATGTAATAAATCCTAGAAACAGATTAGTGTATAGAAATTGACACAGAATTTCATCTTACATATTTGCACCTGAGAGAGCAGATGTTTTAGTGTGATGTACCTTAGTAAAATGATTTGCTTTGATTTAAAATAATTCATTTTTGATTAATCAGTACAAACGGACAGAATAAAGATACTAGATATTCACTGAACATCTGCCATATCCGTGTCATTCAGTGACTCATATACTTGCATTCCCCTTGTGGATACCACGTTGTTTAACCCAGCTTCTGCTACAAGACTGGTTACAGTGGAATATTTATATAAGTTTGACTTTGGCAAAAAGTCCTGTTTCAGTTATTTATTTTGCTGAAACCATAACACTTTTAATTCTGTCTCCTCTAAGATAATAAAATATATTGATTATATTATATTATATTAATTATATGATATTGCTCTATTATATTTTTAGAAAATAAAACCCTTACCACTGGACTTTGGGAAAAAATAAAATTATTTTCTGTATATACTTAGGAATCGCCCAATCTCTTACCATACTAATACTAATACTAATACTACTACTACTACTAATAATAATAATAATACAATATTCCTGCTAAGGTAGAGATACAATCTGGATTTTTCAAGTTACACCTAAATGTAACCATGTTCCGGACCCTGCTGATCTACCTGTAGCCTATCTGAACACATGTCACTTCATGCATCCAAATTACAGTCCGGTACATTCAGCCTTTTCCCAAATTTCCCTTCTGTGTACTGCCACAAAAAAAAAAAAAAAAAAGCCACAAAATTATATACAACAACCTCTGGCTAACTCAATAGTAAGAGATATAATATCAGTAACAAATTTCTTGCTTTCTTGCAGTTGTTACATCAATATTTTGAAATTGACTTCTCTGTCAGCAACCAAGCCAGACCTCTTCAGACTGTCTTTGGTAAAGATAATAATAGCAATTTATTTCCATTACAAAATATTTATCTTCTGTGCTTCTGATGATCATTTTAGTTTTTCTGTTTTAAGATGGAAAATGTCTCCAGCTGCTGTTTGCCTATTTTTATGCTTTTCCTATATCCGATAACGGACTGAGCAATCACTCATATGGGATTGATGCAATAACTTCAGTATGTGACTGTTTCATTTCCAAACATCTTTTAATACTAACTGAAATAATCGTAAGTATAATAAAGTTGCATAATTAGCCAACTGAAGGAAATTATATACATCCTGAATATGCATTTGTATAACTAGACAGCATAGGTGATGCAAACTTGTTTGTAGAGCCTTTTCCCTGAATTTCTACCTTTGATACAATAATCAATCCTTAGTTGTTAAAGCATATGCACAAAGCAACCTCTTATGAATATTTTTCAGATCTTCTCTGTCATGACAGAAGGAAGCATTAGCACAGAGAGAGAAAAAAATAACTTCCAAAGTGTGATGAAATACTGGCTTCACCAAAGGGAATGATAAAATTACCATTAACTTCAATAGGTTCAAGGAAGTCTTCACACACACTAGTTGGAATTGCACTGCTCTTAATAGCTTGAGTGATACACTCACTCTACATATGCAGCTAGGATACATAACAAACGTTCTTGAAGTAGGTCAAAAATAAAAAAAATTAAAAAGATATTTTGCAGAATCACATTTATACAAAAGAAGGCTCGTAGTACAAAAAAGTGAAAAACAAAAATGTTGTATGACATTTTCTGACATAAAACCAGAAATCTTGGTGTCAGAGAAAGTTCTTTTGCTAAAATGTGGACCATTTAGTGAATAAGGAGTTGGCTTGAAGGTCACATCCAGAGAGTGGTGGTCAATGGTTCTATGTCCAAGCAGAGGCTGGTGAAGAATGGTGTCCCTCAGTGATCTGTCCTGGAACTGGCACTGGTCTAATGTCTTTATCAATGACATAGACAGTGGGATCGAGTGCACCCTCAGCAAATCTGCAGATGACACCAAACTGAGTGGTGTGGTTGATACCAAAGAAGGAAGGGATGCCATCCAAAGGGACCTGGACAAGCTTGAGAAGTAGGACTATATCGACCTAATGAGGTTCAACAAGTCCAAGTGTAAGGTGCTGCAGCTGGGACAGGGCAATCCCAGAGAGGAGTAGAGACTCGGAGAAGAACTCATTGAGAGCATCCCTGCAGAGAGACACTTGGCGGTTCTGGTGGATGAAAAGCTTGACATGAGCCAGCAGTGCATGCTTGCAGCCCAGAAGGCCAACTGCATCCTGGGCTGTATCAAAAGATGTGTCGAGGGAGGTGATTGTTTCCCTCTACTCTGCCATTGTGAGGCCCCACTTGGAGTACTGCATCCATGTCTGGATTCCCAGCTCCAGAGGAGGGCCACAAAGATGATCAAGGGGCTGGAGCATCTCTCCTATGAAGACAAACTGAGAGAGCTGGGGCTGTTCAGCCTACAGAAGAGAAGGCTCCGGGGAGACCTCATTGCGGCCTCTCAGTACTTGAAGCGGACTTACAAAAAAGATGGAGAGCAACTCTTTGCTCAATCAGATATTGACAGGACAAGAAGGAATGTTTTCAAACTAAAAAAAGGGGAGATTTAGATTAGAGGTTAGAAGGAAATTCACTCAGAGGGTGGTGAGACACTGGAACAGGTTGCCCAAAGAGCTTGTGGACGCCCCATGCCTGGAGGTGTCCAAGACAAGGTTAGAGGAGGCTCTGAGCAACCTGATCTAGAGGATAGCACCCCTGCCCATGGTAGGGGGGTTGGAATTAGACGATCTTTGAGGTCCCTTCCAACTCAAGACATTCTATGATTCTAAAATCTCATCTACTAATTTGAGATTCAAAAATGAGATCTTTAAAACGTAAGTAGTGGAGATTATACAGGAACATCTATGAAAAAAATAAATAAATAAATACAGACTTTAAACACTATTGTCCACTAAAAAACAGCTATATGCTTTTAAGTCGTGAGTTATTTTCCTGACTATATTGAATGTATCAGAGACAATAGGAAAAATGGTGAGGGAACTTTTTAATATTTCCTTGTGTTAGATGAAATAACTTTAAATCTGAAAATTATTTTAGATGTGAAGATTTTTTGGTTTTCAGACAAGAAATATAGCAAACAGATCAAAGAAGAAAAATAAAACCAGAAAGAAAAAAAAATAGCATAGTAAAAACCAGAAAGGAAGCCAAGGCACAATGAGAAAAGCATTTCTAGCTTGACTCTCAGAAAAATGTGAGAAAAAGTAACATGAAAACATCTTAAAAAAAAAATTTGAGAAAATAAATAGTCTTATCTAGTTTAGTTGACCACAAGTTCATAGAAACAAGATGAATATTCTTCGTAAATATACCCAGGAACCACCTTATTTTTTCTAATAGTGAAACTATCAGCAAGATAAGTTTTGATTAATAACTTTGGTCTGAAAAAGTATCGCAGTTTTAAAATCAGACAATAAAAATTTACAAATATAGTGAAGTTTTTTTTGTTTGTTTGTTTGTTTGTTTTCCCCATGGGGTTAATTGTCTCGTGATTATTTTGTAGAATCGAGTCAAATTAAAATCTCAAGTTATTACCTCTGAGCAACTTTAATGGTACACAGGACTTCATATCTTCATATGGACATAGATTTTGGTCATAGAATACAATTTTGTTTGCTTGTTTGTTATATACTAAAGGTCATCTGATCAGAGAAGAAATTAAAAATACAACATCATACAAAACAGCAATGATTTTTTTAGAGACACAACTTATGAAAAATCATTACAAACCATTATGAGTATTCATAAAATAGTAAAATAATCCATAAAATCAGGATTATATGTAAATCTTATTATTAAAAATAAGAAAGTGAAACTTGAATTTGATCTTCTGCTCAGATCTGCGTTCAAAAGAACAGGATATTTCTTTATAGTTTTGCAGGCTGTCCTCTCATGAAATGGTAAAACTGTGTTTTTACAGCTGAAAAATTTCCGCAGTACTCCAGTATAAGACACTTTCTAAAGAGAGAGAAAAGCTTTAGCAACAGCATGAATAGAAATGTAGCCTTCCTCATAGAAAACCACAGATTATGAGTAATCAAAACCTAAGAAAAAAGCTAATGCTGCTTTTCACTTCTTATTTATTTATTTTTAATCAGCGCAATATTTTATGGACTGGAATATTACAAACTGTTAGACTATGGCAGTAGCTGGAGAAGAGTCATCATTAAGGTATGAGACACCCATTAAGCACTCTTTGAGAGCTCCCTCACCTACCAACCCTCCACTGTTACGGGCTGTGGAAGGCCAGGGGCTTCAGCATCATGTTAACTGAATGCTTAACTAATGCAATTAAACTGATGCTTGACTGTAGCAGAGAAGAATAATGAAACACCTCTTACATTCCTTTATTCTTTGTTTATAGCAATAAGTGTATATATCTGACAGGGCTATGCCACTGCTTTTCTAGTCTTCTGAAGTACTGAATGTTACATAGAACTGGAATTACTACTTCATGGTAGAAGCAAACTCAATTTGCCCAATGTATTATACTTTTCCCTACATATTACAAAACTTTCAGATATAAAAATACCTTGAGAAGGGTGTCTGTTGTTGTTGTTGTTGTTGTTTAGTAACTTCCCAGTGCTTTCTAACTTTTTAAGAATCACTTTATCGAGGTACAAATGATTTATAAAATGAGAGTACCTGGCCATCTAAAGTACAATGCATATGGAGTAAAAAGAACACTTTGAAGTAACTAAGGGGTTGGTGCTACTTACCTATGCAGAATCCAGTAAGACTGATATATGTGGATGTCCGCAGAAAAGATTATCTTTTTAATTCATTGTTTCAGTTTCTTCTTATTCCGTTTTTATTATAAAAGCTGACATTGAATCATATAATCATAAAATGTCTTGGGTTGCAAGGGGGATAAGAGACCAAATAGCTCCATTCTCCCATCCATTGGTGGGGATACCACCTACTAGCTCTGGTTGCCCAAGGCCTCGTCCAACCTGGCCTTGAGCACTTCCAGGAATGGGGCACCTATAACTTCTCTGGGCAACCTCCATGCTCCAGTGCCTCACCACCCTCTGAGCGAAGAATTTCTTCCTAACATCTAAATCTCCCTTCTTTTAGTATAAAACTATTAATCCTTGTCCTGTCATTACCTGCCCAAGTAAAAAGCTGTTCTCCATCTTTTTAGTAAGTATTGAAAGTCTGCAATGAGGTCTCCAAAGAATCTTCTCCAGGCTGAACAGCCCCAACTCTCTCAGCCTTTCTTCATAGAAGAAGTGCTCCAGACCTCTGATCAACTTTGTGGCCTGCCTCTGGACTCATTCTAATACATTCGTGTCCTTCTTGTGCTTGGAGCCCTGGAGACGAACACAGTACTCCAGGTTTTGTCTCACGAGAGCAGAGTACAAGGGGAGAATCACCTACCTTGACCTGCTGGCCACACTTCTTCTTGCTGGCCATTTCACCGAGGACCTCGTGCGGACCGGCAGCAGCGACGACTCCTGCCAGGGAGACGAACGGATCCAACCCCTAATCCCCCCCAGTAACGCGGCGCAGAGCCGTTAGTCAGAACCAGAGCCAGAGCCGCAGCCGCACCCGCGGCCCCGGCCCCCTCCCCCCGAGCAGGCAGGAGCTGTACTTTCGCCGCCGCGGGCGTTGACGTGCTGCGGGCAGAGCCGGGGTGACGGCAGCCCGCCCACCCCCTGGCGCTATGAGAGCAGTCCCCAGGGAGCACCCCGACCCTGGAGCGCCGCCAACAGGACGCGGTAGCAGGGCCGGCTTGGCAGTTAGCGCAGGCAGTTCAGGCGGGGCAGTTCAGCCGGGGCAGGGGGGAGTACGAGGAGGACCCTCTCCCCCATTTCCCACCTCCCTTTCTCTTTCTCTCCTCTCCTCGGGCAATGCTTCCTCGTTGCACCTAGACCTCACCATGGTGGGCACCCGTTGCAGCAGCAGGTCCGAGGGGGCAACCCAAATGGAGGAGATGTTGCTTCTCCGGACTCATGTGGGCACTCAGGTGGACCCCCTGAGGGGGGAAGTGGCAGTCCAGACAGGTGACTGTGGGGAGCTCTGGAATCTGGAGACCCACCTGGGTCCTGAGGGAGTAAAGGGCTGTCATGGGTGCAGGTGTGCCCTGCTTAAGGAACTCCTTGAGCAGGTGGCTGGGCTGCAGTGAGGAATCGGCAGCCTGAGGGGCTCCTGGGAGTCTCTGAGGGTAACAGACAGGAGGTGTCAACCTGCCCCTGCTGATACCCTGCAGCCCCCTCCTATGTCCCTGCCAGTGGTAGAAGCTGACCCAGCAGATCACATGCAGGACAGAGGACTTGACCGCTCACAAGAGAAAAGGGGCTGGACCCTCGTCACAGCTCGCAGCAGCAGGAGACGTTTGCCCCCAACACCCACGGTGCCATCAACCCCCATGGTGTCCTTGGGAAATAGATTTGAGGCTCTTAGGCAGGAAAAGGAAGACGTTGAGGGTCTGGACAGTAGTCAGAACCCAGGAAGCAACCCGGAGAAGCGTGTCAACATTGGGGGAAGTACTCAGTGTAGGGATCGGGACCGGACGGGGCGCTGCATCACAACCACTGCCACAAAAAAAGAACGGAGAGTCTTAGTGATAGGAGACTCTTGCACTGAGGCTCCCATTTGTTGACCAGACAATCTATCCAGAGAGGTGTGCTGTCTTCCTGGGGCATGTGTCAGAGATGTTAGGAAGGCTCTGCCAAAACTCATTAAACTGAAGGGCTACTATCCTCTTGTTGTCACTCAGATTGGATCCAGGGAAGCTGCAACTAGAAAAATGAGGTATATTAAAAAGGACTTTGCATCCCTGGGAAGGATGTTGAAGGGATCGGGGGTGCAGGTAGTGTTTTCCTCTGTCCTCCTGCTGGGTGGCTGGGACCCAGAAAGAAGGAGGAGAACGGGACAGGTAAATGACTGGTTGAGGGGGTGGTGTCCAGACCAGGGATTTGGGTATTTCGATCTTGGTCAGTCCTTTGAGAAGCCGGGTATGTGGGCTGATGACCGCCTCCAACTCAGCAAGTGGGGCACAAGTGTGTTGGGGAGCAAGCTCTCTGGACTGGTTACCAGGGCTTTAAACTAGGTTTGACGGGGGAAGGGAGGGGAGCTACAAGTGACAGAGAAGGGCTGGGGGAAGTTGTCACTGCTGTCACAGTTGAAGGCAGAAAGGAAGCACCTCTGAGTTGTCCCATAGGATTGTCTGAGGGCTCCTCAGAGATGGTAATGATCCCGGTACCCCATCCGGAATCTCCTTCTTGAATCCCTCCAGAGGTAACTGCGCCCGCTGCTTCCCTCAAGTGCCTGTACACCAATGCGCGGAGCATCGGAAATAAACAGGATGAGCTCGAGATCTGCGTTTGGTCGCAGGGCCACGATCTCGTTGCGATCACAGAGACGTGGTGGGACAGCTCACATGAGTGGAACGCTGTGATGGAGGGCTATGTCCTTTTTAGGAAAGACAGGCTGGGGAAGCGAGGGGGTGGGGTTGCCCTTTATGTGAGGGAGCACTTAGAGTGTACCCAGCTCCACCTGGGGGAGGGTGAAGGACAAGTGGAGAGCTTGTGGGTGAGAATTAAGGGGTGGGCTGGTATGGGAGACACTGTTGTGGGGGTGTACTACAGGTCACCAGATAAGGAGGACGTGGTCGATGAGGCCTTCTACAAACAGCTGGTAGTAGCCTCACGATTACGGGTGCTGGTTCTCATGGGGGACTTCAATTATCCAGACATCTGTTGGGTAAGCAACTCGGCCAGGCACGAGCAGTCCAAACGGTTCCTACAATGCGTTGAAGACAATTTTCTGATGCAGGTGGTGGAGGAGCCGACGAGGCGGGGGATGCTTCTGGACCTTGTCTTTACCAACAGGGATGGACTTGTTAGGGATGTGAAGGTTGGGGGCAGCTTGGGATGCAGCAACCACAAGATGGTGGAGTTCAAGATGGAACTTGGTGGAGGAAGTAAGGCTAAAAGCAGGATTGCTACCCTGGACTTTCGAAGAGCCAACTTTGACCTCTTCCGGGACATGCTTGGAAGAATGTCCTGGGCTAGGTTGCTAGAAGGCAAGAGTGCTTGTGAGAGCTGGGCTACATTTAAACAGCACTTCTTCCAAGCTCAGGATTGGTGCATCGCTAAGAGTAGGAAATCGGGGAAGAGGGGCAGGAAACCTGCATGGACGAGCAAGGAGCTAATCGATAAGATCAAAAGGAAGAGGAAGGTCTATGAAATGTGGAAAAAGGGCCTGTCCTCTTGGGAGGAGTATAGAAGTGTTGTCAGGACCTGCAGGGACGCAACGAGGAAGGCTAAAGCCCACCTAGAGATGAGGCTTGCAAAAGAGATAAAAGATAATAAGAAGGGTTTTTTTTAAATATGTAAACAGTAAAAGGAAGACTAGGGATAATGTAGGTCCCTTGCTGAACGAGGCTGACTGTGTGTCCTGGTAACGGGAGATGCCGAGAAGGCGGAGATACTGAATGCTCTCTTTGCTTCAGTCTTTCCTTCAAGGACTCCCCCCCAGGACTCCTCGACCCTGGTAGGGTGAGAAAGGGGCTGGGAAATGGAGGGCTCCCCCGTGGTTGACCCAAGAGTAGTTGGGGAGCACCTGAGTGGGCTCAACGCACAGAAATCCATGGACCCCGATGGGATGCATCCACGTGTGCTAAGGGAGTGGTCAGAGGTGATCGCCGAACCACTCTCTATCATCTTTGAAAGGTCCTGGAGAACAGGAGAGATGCCTGAAGACTGGAGGATAGCCTATGTCATTCCGGTCTTCAAGAAGGGCAAGAAAGAGGATCCGGGAAACTACAGGCCAGTCAGTCTCACCTCTGTCCCTGGAAAGGTGTTGGAACAGCTCGTTCTGGATGCCATCTCTAAGCAATTAGAAGAGAAGAATATTATGAGGAGTAGTCAGCATGGATTTACCAAGGGGAAGTCGTGCTCGACCAACCTCGTTGCCTTCTATGATGGCATCACCAGCTGGGTAGATGGGGGGAGAGCAGTGGATGTCATCTACCTTGACTTTAGCAAGGCTTTCAGTACTGTCTCCCATGACATCCTGATAGCAAAGCTGAGAAGGTGTGGGATAGAGGAGTGGACAGTTAGGTAGGTTGAGAACTGGCTGAATGGCCAAGCGCAGAGGGTGGTGATCGGCGGTGCAGAGTCCGGCTGGAGACCTGTGACTAGCGGCGTTCCCCAGGGGTCGGTGCTGGGTCTGGTCTTGTTCAACATCTTCATCGATGACCTTGATGAGGGAATATTGTCTGCCCTCATCAGGTATGCCGATGACACGAAGCTGGGAGGAGTGGCTGACAGGCCAGAAGGCTGTGCTGCCATTCAGCGAGACCTGGACCGGCTGGAGAAATGGGCAGGAAGAAACCAAATGAGGTTTAATAAGACCAAGTGTAGAGCCCTGCACCTGGGAAGGAACAATCGGATGTATCAGTACAGGTTGGGGGATGATCTGCTGGAGAGGAGCTCTGAGGAGAAGGACCTGGGGGTCCTGATAGACAACAGGTTGACCATGAGCCAGCAGTGTGCCCTGATGGCCAAGAGGGCCAATGGGATCCTGGTGTGCATTAAAAGGAGTGTGGCCAGCAGGTCAAGGGGGGTGATCCTCCCCCTCTACTCTGCCCTGGTCAGGCCTCACCTGGAATACCGTGTCCAGTTCTGGGCTCCCCGATACGAAAAAGACAGGGATCTCCTGGAAAGAGTCCAGCGGAGGGCCACAAAGATGATACGGGGCCTGGAGCATCTTCCCTGTGAGGAAAGGCTGAGAAATCTGGGTCTGAAAAGGCCTGGTAGAAAAGAAGACTGAGAAGGGATCTTATCAATGTATATAAATACCTGAGGTTTGGGAGACAGAGGGATTTGGCCAACCTCTTCTCAGTGGTCTGTGGGGACAGGACAAGGGGTAATGGCCACAAGATAGAGCACAGGAAGTTCTGCACCAACATGCGAAAGAACTTCTTTGCTGTGAGGGTGACAGAGCACTGGAACAGGCTGCCTAGGGAGGTTGTGGAGTCTCCCTCTCTGGAGATATTCAAGGCACATCTGGACGCCTACCTGGGCAGCCTGCTCTAAGGAGCCTGCTTTGGCAGGGGGGTTGGACCCGATGATCTTTCGAGGTCCCTTCCAACCCCTTCGATTCTGTGATTCTTTTGATGCAGCCCAGGAAGAAGCTGGGCTTCTGCTGGCTCCTGTCATAGAGCTTTTTGTGCACCAGAACCCCCAGGTCCTTCTCTTCGGGGCTGTTCTCAGTGAGTTATTCTCCCAGTCTGTACTCATGTTTGGGATTGCCCCAACCCAGATGCATGACCTTGTACTTGAACTTGTTGAACCTCATTAGGTTCACGTGGGCCCAATTCTCCAGCTTGTGCTTTTCAAACTTGAAGAATATCTTCACAATAAATATTCTGATCCTTTCATTCACTGTGAATAGTATTTTATTATTGAGCCTTTTTTGTGCCTTTAAGAAGAAGTATACTCAGTGGAGCCAATGTCAGATTTATGTGTGCACAATCTACAGATCAAGGCCTGGTGAACTGATCTGCATTTGAACATAGGTGATTTTTACAAAGGTACTTTCTGATTTTTAATATCAGGAGTATAACAAGTAACATTTTAACCAAGAAATTCGGATCATGCCTTTTCTGGCAGGCTGAATTTGATAAAGAACAGTTTGTAATTGTAAAGCTGATGTCATCTTAGGCTTTGGTTAGCCACAGTTCTTTGGCCTATGTGCATGAAACAGTTAGATTTGAAATACTGAAGTCCAAAGGAACACACACTTGAGATTCTCCAGTGCAATAAATTTTGCATTTTTGAACTTCCTCAGAATTGTTCCTGACAGAAAATCTAGAACCTAAAATTAGAAATTAAAAAGGAAAGAACTTAAGTAATTTGATGGGCCAGTTATCCTTCCAATATCCTTTTCAATAATTTGTGACATTATAAGTGGAAAAGCAAACATTTATCTAATAACTAGAATACCTGAATTCTTCCCTCTGTTGTTAGAAAAATATAACCTCAAAACTATCATTTGTTCTCAGTTAGAACATCTTAATTGCACTGGTATTAGCATCACAGTACAGGAAACATGAGGTCAGAAGCAGTATGAGAAGGAGCATGACTTCTACTATAGATATGAAAAGGATATGACAACCTGTTTTCAAGGTTTTTATTTTATTGTATTTCATTTAATTTCATTTTTATTCAGTCTGTTTGAAGCTCGATTTATAAGAATTTTTGTAGGTGTCAAAAACTTCTATTACTCCTTCTCAGGTGAATACTGACATCACCAAGTTGTAGCGAAGATTGATGACATCATGTAGATTCTGCATTCTTTTATATAGAAAAACTCATATTCAACAGTTCAAGCAGGTCTCCTGTTAGCAGTAATCAGATAATCAGAGCACTTCACAAACTCTTCTGGTTTATTCAGGATAAAGGAAAAGCTGAATTTCCTTGACAAATACCCACCCTGAACGTAATCATAGGATCATAGAATGGCATAGGTTGGAAGGGACCTCAAAAATCATCTGGTTCCAAACCCCCTGCCGCCCACTAGATCAGGTTGCCCAGGGCCTCACCTAACGTAGTCTTGAATACCTCCAGGGATGGGGCATTCACAACTTCTCTGGGCAACCTGCTCTTCGCTTACAGTGGATGTGACTTTTCTCTCCCAGACTCCTTCTATGGGTTCAGGGAAACAAAAGACTTGGGAAGCCTGACTGTCAGTCAGAAGTCTGAGGCAAAGCAGTTGTTGAGTACCTCAGTCTTCTCCATGTCTGTCATTACCAGTTCACCCTTCTCATCCACCAGAGGAGGTAAAGGCACCACACTATCTACTTCATCTTCCTAAGTAAGGAGTCTAGTCTCTCTCACTATTGAGAAAAATATATGGTTTATGGTGTTTATTTTTGGTTTGTTTTTTTTTTTTTTCCAGATTGTCTTAGGCAAAGACAGAAATAGACAATGATTAGTGATCATTCCCTATCAAATGTAAAAAAAAAATAAAATAAAATAATAATCTAGGCATCAACTATGTACTATGTACTACAATCTAGATTTTGAAGACCTTGCATTTCAGACAAGTAATTATTTATAGTATCTTCCTTTAATAACTTCATATAGCGTAAATACATGGAAAATGTTTTCAGAATTGTTTTTATTTGTAAATCTTAACATATGAAAGGCATGAATGCCTTTTTCATTAACTTCAAAAAAAATATTTTTTTTAGGTCATTGGGGACACTAATTGTTCAAGTTTGTTTTTCTGTCAAGACTCTGCTTTATCATGAAACAATCACTAGCTAGATGATTTAGTGCTACCAAAATAAATGTTTCATGATGACCCCTATCTTCTCACTTTCTTATAGGTTCAGGCTCATCACAGTGAAAGAAAAGGCAGAATATGATTTCTCCAATTTATTATTGCATTTGTCTGGAGGCAATTTTCTTACTGAAATGACAAATAAACTGTCCTGGTTCCAGTTAGGACAGAGTTAATTTTTCCTCATAGTAGCTGGTAGGGTGCTATGTTTTGGATTAGGATGAGAAGAGCGCTGATAACATGCTGATGTTTTAATTGTTCCAGAGCAGTGTTTACACCAGGCCAAGGACTTTTCGGCTTCTCGCTCTGTCCTGCCAGCGGGCAGGCTGGGGGTGCAGCAGGAGCTGGGAGGGGACAGACCCAGGACAGCTGACCCAAACTGGCCAAAGGGGTATTCCATACCATCTGACGTCATGCTAAACAATATATAGGGGTGGCTGGCCGGGGTGGGGGCCGGCTGCTCGGGGATAGGCTGGGCATCGGTCAGCGGGTGGTGAGCAATTGCATTGTGCATCACTTGTTTCTTACACATTATTATTAATAATACTATTATCATTATCACTATTATTATTATTATTGTTATTATTATATTCCTGTCTTAATAAACTGTCTTTATCTCAACTCACCGGCTTCACTTTCCCGTTTCTCTCCCCCATCCCAGAGAGGGAGGGGGGAGGGTGAGCGAACGGCTGTGTGGTGCTTAGCTGCCAGCCGGGTTAAACCACAACATAAACCCACTGGGAAACAAGAGCTATGGACCTTATAAATATGCAGCCACCACTTCTCTGATCGAGCTTTTAACTGTGTTGCTCTGACTGTCATAATAAGCAGAAATGCTATGTGAGAAAAATAAAAAGGTTTTGTTTTAAATTCCTTGGTGCATTCCCTAGCACCCACAAAATTGCTATCTATCGTAGGCGCCATGGAATCTGAAAAATTATTACACACACAGTTGGCAGCTGCTGTCAGCTGAGATGGTAACTGTTATTCATTTCATAATGTCAGAGTCAATATTTAAAAAATCATTACAGATGCCTATTCTTCTGAGTATTATGTTAATGAAGACGATTTGGGCAATTGTTTTTCTTTTGCTGCCTTTTGAAAAATCCTGGTATTCTCCAGCTTTCTCCTCTTCCCATTTGCTATTTGTCAAATAAAACACAGAAGAAATCTATCAGAGGAATGGCATAAAAATTGTTTGTTTAGACAGAGCGCAAACAGTATTATCTTCTGCTGCCTGTAGGCTCATCATTGCTACATTGTCATGTATCCAACTACAATGTCTTTACCCCAGGAATCTCAGATTCTGCCAGAAATATGCTGCAGCTGGCACACTGCTCCCTCTTCAGTGAGTGCAACTGAGTATTGCAGATACTATTACTATTCAGATTTCAGTTAGCAGGAGTAGAATATGAGGGAAAAAAAAAATAAATAAAACACCACCACCAAAAAAAAAACCTAACACTTGTCAGCCAGTTAAAAATGGATGAATACATAATTGGCCTTTTGTATGTTACTCTGTTATCTAACTGGACAGGATTACAGATGGGTAAAGAATTTTCTCTTATCTGCTCTGCTGGGTGGCAGACCCCAATCAGTCCAGAAACATATACATGTTAATTATGAATAAAGAGCTTTGTGGAAGATTGTGACTAGGGCTGTTGCCTACTGCATAAAACAATGCAAAAACTACACAGGAATTAGCTTGCACCTACTGAAGCACCATGTTGTTATTATTGTTATGATCTACATGACCTACGTAAAAGCAAGGCAGAGGCCTGATTTAGAGTGAAGCTTAGGGGAATACTAGATATCCAATTTTCTACAGTTCAGTAAGAAGAAAAGGTATACAAAGAGACCCTGAAGTTAACAAGTGATATTATAAGTTCAGCAGAATGTCTAAGTCCATGAGAGAAAAAAATAAAATTGTAGTTAGGTATGTGTAGGTGTAAGAGCTCCCTGAACACTCAGAAGCTCACCTGTACATAGATAATTATTATGTTTCTAGCTCCTGCGAGTATTGAACTTCACAGAATCAAAAAGGGCTGCTGAGACTTATATTGCCAACTGGGCTGAAGGAGGGCTAGTTCCTTATTTGTTATCATTTGAACTGTTCTCTACAAAAAAAAATAAAAAAGTATTCCCCCCCCCCCCCCCCATATGTGTATTGTTTTAGAAAGAGGAGTGTACTCCTACTCCCAAAAGTAGAATTCATAATTCTAAAAAGGGCATTATAATTTCACTTTTAAGGAAAACAGTCTCAATAATTGTGTATTTAAGAGAAGATCCGCCCAAATACAAAGCATTCTTTTTCTGGCTGTTACCAAGGAATCAAACACTCATATTTCATTAGCTGATAGTTTCTTGTGGCCTCTCAGATGGACAGAAAAAAGTGTAAGGTGGAAAAAAACTCTGTGATTTTTATTCTTCACAAACCTTCATAGGACATACTTAGTACCTGTTGAACAAAGATATAAGCTATACTAAGTATAGTAATATAGTTTGCACAAGACACCCACCAAATAAAGATCTGATAAATCAGAGAAATGACAAGCCAAAGGAAACAAAGCTTATCTGCCTTGCATATTCAAATGTAAATATGGAAATTTTAAAAATTCAGCTCTTTTTCACTATGAACCACTTTTCAGCTTCAATTCTGGTATTATGGTAAACTTGAACAAATTAATTTCTTACATTTATAATTACATTTTCCTTTCCTGTAAGATTTTCTTATTTTCTTCCTTTATTGCCCATATTGTAATAAGTGTAATTTTCCCTCTATGTTTTCCATCCAGAATATATTTTTTAAAATTTTATTATTTTATATCCTTTGCATATCTTCCCAAATTCTTCATTTCACCCTTACACAACCATAGTGGTTTTTTTGTTTTGTTTTGGTTGGTTGGTTGGTTTCCTGGTTTAGTAAAAAGCTGTTAAGAACTGTCAGGAGACTGCAGTTTCAGTTGCTCTGCCCAAAAGAGCATTGGCAGTGCCTTTACACCTTTTGGAGAGTTTTCTCTACCTTCCATGAACATAATGCAGCATAAATACTTCAAATACTTCAAGTGACTGGAAGGAACATTTTTGGTTCATTAGAGGATGCAAAAGCTGAAGGAGAGATCCAATCATAGAATTGTTGGAGGAAATCCAACTTAGCTCTTTCTTTCTCAGCTAAAATATTAAACAAAACAAGAGAGAGAGAGAGAGAGAGAGAGAGAGAGAGAGAGAGAATCCACTTCTATTCAGAAATGCCACTGCTGTGATTTGCAAGAGCTACTTTGGTGTCTGGTTATTTACTAGAGACTTTTATATATATTTTTTTCTGATTCTCCCTGATTGTACTCTTTCTCCTCTGATACAGCCAGCCTGTCCCAGTCTTAAATGGATCTGCTTGGTTGAATCCATGTCTGCAGCATATCATCAGAGAGGTAATCTGAGAGAGAAATCAGCTGTAAAACAGCAAATGATAATCACCATTAACATGCATGTCAGCATTTTTTCATTCTCAAAATATTTTCAAAAAATTCTGGATGTCTGTTAAATTCATAAGATTTTCATGAAAAATTTAATTTAAGCATAAAACTAAAACTTACCAGTTTTGACAGAAACCTCCAAAACAAATATCAAGGCAAACTTTTTAAGTCAAGTCTTTGGCTTATATTATAGGGGCTTATTTGTCTGTTATTTGGCTTATATAAAATATACTGTTTTACAGTGTAGGCCATGTCCTTTCCTATAACTTGTTTCAGTGAATTTAAAAACTTTTTTTTTTTTTTTAACCTAAACACTAGAAAGATCTAGGAAAGATTAGATTAGCACTCTTTTTCCAGATAGGACTCCACATTATCCTCATATTTTCTACTTTTTTTGAGATCAATCCATGCTCCTTGAGATGAAATAAATGATGTTATTGGAAGATAATATTATAATTATAATTAGAATAGAATATTATATATTTTTTCCTACCTAGACAACATAGATTCAAAAAAGATTCCTCTGATTCTATTCAGCTTTCACCAGACTACTGTTTTACTCTTCAAAACTTTAAAACATCCTGGCTTGGTTAAAAAGTAAAAGTTGGTAAATCATCAAATAACATTTTTATTATTATTTCCTGGTCATTCAGTTAAATTCCTTTTCTTAGCAGACTCTACTGGTATTTTTCTTGGTATTACCAGTTTTTTTGACACTTCAGAAGTCTATCTCATTTAACTGAATTTTCAATAGAACATTTTTATATATTGTTTCTGCAGAGTCTTTAATTCATGTAATTATAACAGCAACAATAAAAAAAGGGTATCAGTATAATGGGAACATTATACAAATTAACTTTTCCTTATTTCCTTCATTCTAAGTCTTAATCTAAACAGATTTCTACCCTTTACCAGCTTTTGACTAAAATAAAAACCTTAAGATTTAGAATTTACTTAACTTTTTCTTTTTTTTTTTTTGCGTTTAAAGTCAAAGTGCCCAATTTAAACCTTTAGTCATATTTGTTTCCCAAATACATATATTTTCCTTAATTTTTCTTAATTAATATCCTAAGTACTTCCCTTGTCTTTTATTAATAAAGTTTTCCTTACAAACAGTTTTTGTTGTTGTTGTTGTCAGGTAATATATTACTTCTACTTTTTCCTGATCCCTTTAGAAGACTGTCTTTACGAGTCCTTTTTATTCTGAGTTGTTAGGTTTATCAAACTGCATGAAATTTACAACTTAGTCCATTAGGTGATCTGGAAGCCCAATTACTGACCTTAAATGCTTAACATAAAGTGGTTTATAAAGCAGTGTTTTAGGATCTCCAACGCACAATTCAGTGAAAATTAGGTAGTTCAGGAAAAAAAAAAAAAATAAAAATTAACGCCAACCCTTTCTTCCTGTAGTTGTAGTAGAGGCAGACAAACTGCTAGTGATTACCAAGCTGGGCTAGCCAATGAGGAGCATAAGTGGCTAGTGAGTGGGTATGAGTGGCTCTACAGACCAGCTCTGGATTTGAGAGCATCTGTGTGTATTTGCAAGGCTGAGAGCAAAGAGGGCTCAGGTATGGGGACCTGGGGATTTCCAGTCAGATTTGTGTGTGTGATAGTCTGTAACAAAAAATGGAGTGGAGCTCTGGTATTGGGTACATCTAGGTGCCAGCATGGAATAGCTACTGGGCTTGTATGGGTTTGGCGTATGTATATATGTGTATATTCTCACTAGAGGATTTTTATCCTACTCAGCCAGAGAGGGGAGTAGGATGCGGACATCAGCGTTATCTGTGATCATGTGGGAGCTTTCAGTGTCTGCCTGTGATCTGTGTGGCCACATATACATGTGGTTTATATGTGTACTCTGCGCCTATTGGCAATATATCTTCTGCCTCACTAATGGCTGCACCTGCAGGCATAGAGCTGCAGCAACTTTGCTTCTCTCAGGCTTTTGGATCAGGCATGATATTTTCCTCAGAGAGTATACTCGTTGCTGGCCAATGCCAAGGAGCGGACACACTTGAAATTCATTGGAAGGTCATGGTGACTGGGAGAGGTTACTGAGCTGGCAAGAAAGGAAATGTCACTCAGGTCCTGAAGAAGGAGGATCCGTTCCGAGGCAGTCACGTTCTGCAGCAGATCTGGGGACCGTGGCAAGCAGGCACTTTTCTGCATCAAGGCCACTGCAGGCAGCCAAGGGAGCTGCCAGGACCCAGCAGCCCTTGCAAGGGTGGCTGATGATCGGTGGGCGGAGCCAGAAGCCCCCACATATCCTACAAAGGCAGCTTCTAGGGAACACAAGCAACCAGGAGCACAGGGACCAGGGCAGGCAAACAGGGTGTGGTGCGTCAGTTTGCAGGGCAGTTTGCGCAGCCAGGGTGAGCAGGGAGCCCTCCCCACTCAGGAGATTGGCTCACCTTCTGTCTACCACCCAGACAGAAAACCCAGCCATGGTCACCACCAGGCGGCAAGCGCTCACCAAAGCATTCACCAGAAAGACTGTGGCAACCCAGACCAAGTGCCTGCCCAAAGATAAGGCTGTTCAGGTCTCTGGCTGCAGGGAGTGCCTGAGCCTGTTGCTACCAGTGGAGGGTGACAGAGATACTGCCTGCGTGAGATGCGAGCAGGTGGAGGATCTGATCAGCCTGGTGGCAGAGCTCAAGGAGGAAGTGGAGAGATTAAGAACTATCAGGGAGCGTGAGCAGGAGTTAGACTGGTGGAGTCACTCCCTGCCATGCCTGAGAGAAAGGCATGGGGTGACACACCCCAAATAGTGATGGACCCCCTGCTCTGTCACTGTCGGGTAGGGGGAGGAGACCTGAAAGATGGAGAGGAATGGAAATGGGTCCCTACTTGGTGTCACAGGTGAGCCCCCTCCCTACCCACCTTGCCTCCCCAGGTGCCCTTACACAATAGGTTTGAGGCCCTGGAGCTCGAGGGACAGGATGGTGAGGATATGGGGGAAAGTCAACACAGGAGGCTGTCTAGGGCAAGGAAGTCAACTCCATGCCTCAAGACTTCTTCCACCAAGAAGGAAAGAAGGGTAATGGTTGTAGGCGATTCCCTTCTGGGGGGAACAGAGGGCCCCATATGTCAGCCAGACCCTACCCTTAGGGAAGTCTGCTGCTTACTTGGGGCCCAGGTCAGGGACATTACAAGGAAACTTCCTGACCTTGTTCACCCCTCTGAGTATTACCCCTTAGCGATAATTCAGGCTGGCAGCGATGAAGTTGCTGAGAGAAGCCTGAAGGCTGTCAAAAGGGACTTCAGGGGATTGGGAAGGTTACTGGATGGCGTGGGTGCGCCGGTGCTGTTTTCGTCTATCCCTTCAGTGGTGGGGAGGGATACTGAGCAGACCTGGAAGGCCCAGCTGATCAATACATGGCTGAGAGGCAGGTGCTGTGGCAGGATTTTTTTTAATTTTTTTTTTTTTTTTGATCACGGAGACATTTACTCAGCACCTGGCCTGATAGCTGCTGATGGGTCCCACCCATCTCAAAGGGGGAAATGGACTCCATCCTGGGAGCTAGCAAGGCTCACTGAGAGGGCTTTAAACTAGGTATGAAGGGGGATGGGGAGGAAATGAGGCTCAACAGAGATGAGCCTGGGGGAGCAGTCCCAGGGCTGGGGGTGAGGGCAATGGCATGACTCAAGTGCATCTACGCCAATGCACACAGCATGGACAACAAACAGGAGGAGCTGGAAGCCATTGTGAATCAGGCAAACTATGACCTAGTCGCCATCACTGAAATGTGGTGTGACCATGCCCACAATTGGAGTGCTGCAATGGATGGCTACAAGCTCTTCAGAAGGGACAGGCAACTGAAGAGGGGAGGTGGTGTGGCTCTCTATATTAGAGAGTGTTTTGATGTTGTTGAGATGGGGGTTGGGAATGATAAGGTAGAGTCCTTGTGGATAAGGATCAGGGGGTTGGCCAACAAGGCAGACATCCTGGTGGGGGTCTGTTATTGACCAAACCAGGATTAAGATACCAATGGGGCATTCTATAAGCAGCTGGCGGAAGTCGCTCAGTTGCCAGCACTTGTCCTCAAGGGTGATTTTAACTTCTCAGACATATGCTGGAGATAGAATACAGTCCTAAGGAAGCAGTCCAGAAGGATCCTGGAGTTCGTGGAAGATAGCTTCCTGACTCAGCTGGTTAGTGAATCTACCAGAAGGGGTGCCCTGCTAGACCTGCTATTCACAAACAGAGAAGGACTGGTGGGAGATGTGGTAGTAGGGAGTAGTCTTGGGCAGAGTGACCATGTCATGGCAGAGTTCTCTATTCTTGGTGAAGTCAGGAGGGGGGGGTCAGTAAAACTGCTACCTGAGACTTCCAGAGGGCAAAGTTTGAATTGTTCACTGGAGGGTCACTTGGGAGTCAGTCCTGAAGGGCAGAGGAGTCCAGGAAGGCTGGACACTCCTCAAGAAGAAGTTATAAAGGCACAGGAGCAGGCTGTCCCTGCATAACGTAAGATGAGCCGGCAGGGAAAAAGACTGGTGTGACTGAACAGGGAACTTTTGCTGAGTGTCTGGAGAAAAAGAGAGTTTATGTCCAGTAGAAGAAGGGGCGGGCAACTCAGGAAAAAGTACAAAGAAGTTGCCAGCATATGCAGAGAAAAAATCAGGAAGTACAAAGCCCAGCAGAAGCTCAACCTGGCCGCTATGGTTAAGGATAAAAATAAATGTTCTTATAAATATATTAACAGCAAGATAAGGGCCAAGGAGAATCTCCATTCTTTACTGGATGCACGGGGAAACATGACTACTGAGGATAAGGAAAAGGCTAAGGTTCTTAATGCCTTTTTTACATCTGTCATTACTAGCCAGACCACCTATCCTCAGGATACTCAGCCTCCCGACCTGAAAGTCTAGGATGAGGAGAAGAAGAAACCCCCCACAGTTCAGGTGGAAACAGTTAGAGACCTGCTGCTGTACCTGGACTGTTAGCAGTCCATGGGGCGAGATGGGATCCACCCGAGGGTGATGAGGGAGTTGGCAGATGTGATTGCTGGGCCACTTTCTACCATGTATGGGTGGTCATGGTCATCCCGAGAGGTCCTGGATGACTGTAGACTTGCTAATGTGACTCCCATCTGTAAGAAGGGTCATAAGGAGGACCCAAGGAACTACAGGCCTGTCAGCCTGACCTCGGTGCCAGGAAAGGTGATGGACCAGGTCATCTTGAATGCAATCACGCGGCATATGTGGGACAATGTGGTGGTTTTATTCAGGTGGGCAGCCAAGCTCCACCTCAGCTGCTCTCTCACTCCCCCTACTCAAAGGGAAAGGTGGAGAAAATACAATGCAAAATGCTCAATGGTTGAGATAAGGAGGGGGAGATTGTTCAACAGTTATCGTCACAGGCAAAACAGACTCAGAGTGGGGAGATAGTAAGATTTATTGCCTATTACTAACAAGCTAGAGAAGTGAGAAACAAAGGAAAGAAAACAAAACCACCTTCCCCCCATCCACCCTCTTCCACCTCCTCCCCCCGAGCGGCGCTGGGAAACGGGGGAATGGGGATTTCGGTCAATCTATAGAACTTTGTCTCTGCTGCTCCTTCTCAGTCACTCAGCAGTCCTTCTGCATGTGTTGAATTTCAACTTTGCTGCTTCCATCTCAATTATTTTGGCTGCCCCAAGACTCATTTTGCTAAAATTTTCCATTATTGAAAAAATAAAAAATAAAAAATTACATGGTTTGCTCATGTTAAGTAAATGAAAGTGTCACCTTAGTTGATAGAGGTTCTCCATTTTCTTCTACTGGTATGTGACAGGAAAATAAAAACAGGGCATTTATTTATTTATTTAGTTAGTTAGTTCTTGTCTAACATAAAAGAAAAACATAAAATGTTTTAAATCTTGACAATAAAATGTTAATACAGTAAAACTGTACTAGTTTCTCTTATTGAAATAACATTTAACAAAAGTATATTAAACTGAAACATTTGTGTTGATTATTTGTGGTTTTTTTTTCCTTGTTTTTTTCAGATCCTTAGTCAAACTTTGATATGCTTCTAAATAAAAAGAAATCTGATAATTTGATTTCTAATTTATTCCAATATTTATGCCATTGGAAATGAGATGGAATGAAGAGGTAATATTTTCATTAGAACAGAAGATAAGAAAAAGGCAAAAAGCTTTTGAGCACAGTGTCTTCATATTCATATATATACATATTGCTCTCATTACATTATTTCTAGGACTAGTTTTCTAGAATGGTAGAAATTTGAAGAAGAAAGATCTGAGTATAAAGGCTCCAAAAATATTTACTTGTAGAGACTAATTTAAAAAATGAAAATTAATTTCAGAAAATAAAATTATAATAACAAAAAAGAAATAATCAGGAAAACAGAAGAACTTGGGACTGAGAATCTATTTATTCCCGATCCACAGCTAGTGTGGTAGTATAATTGTCGCCTCACTTGCCGAGGCGACCGGCTCCGGGGCAGACGCGTGCTGCAGCGGAGCGCAGGATCGGGACAGGCAGGGCTATTTTTCGGGCATCGAGCCTACGTGAGGGAGCCGCCAGGCACCGGCAGCCCTCGTAAGGGAGGCTGACGAGGCGTAGGCGGGGCCAGCAGCGTCAGCGACAGCTCCTCCCCCCGGCCGTTCAAAGGCAGCCCTTAGGGAGCGCGAGCGACCAGGAGACCAGGAGCGCGGCGAACAGGGCCGGCAAACAGGGAGTGACACGGGGGGAGTGACGCGGCAGTTAGCGAGGCAGGGCGGGCAGGAAGGGCGGAGCGCTCACACCCGCCCATAGGGACAACTCCTCTAACGGCACTCTCCCGTCAGCTGGGCTGCAATGCTCTCCACCAGGCACGGTGCTTTCTCTAGGAAGTCAGTACACACCCAGACCGACTGCCCGTCCAAACATGCGGCAGTTCAGGTCTCCGGATGCGAGGAGTGTCTGAGCCTCTTGGTGCCATCGGCGGGAGGCAGAGAGACTGCTTGCGTGAGGTGCGAGCAGGTGGACGACCTGGTCCGCATGGTGGCGGAACTCAAGGAGGAGGTGCAGAGGTTGAGGGATATCAGGGAGTGTGAGCGGGAGATAGACTGGTGGAGTGACTCCCTGCAGGACCGGAGGGAGAGGGACCAGGGTGAGATGCCCCAAAGGGGGGTGGACCCCCTGCCCTGTCGCCATCGGGCAGAGGGAGGGGACCTGCTAGTTGAGGAGGAATGGAGACAGGTCCCTGCTCGACCTCGCAGGAGATGCCCTCCCCTTCCGGTGCCGCCTTCCCAGGTGCCCTTGAACAATAGGTTTGAGGCCCTGGAGCTTGAGAGACCGGTGGGTGAGGATGAGGTAGGAAGCCTACCCAGGAGGATGCCTGAGGTGAGGAAGTTGACTCCACGCCTCAGGACTGCCTCCACCAAGAAAGAAAGAAGGGTGATTGTTGTGGGCGACTCCCTCCTCAGGGGAACGGAGGGCCCTATTTGTCGGCCTGACCCCACACATAGGGAAGTCTGCTGCCTCCCTGGGGCCAGGGTCAGAGACATTACCAGGAAGCTTCCAAACCTGGTTCGCCCCTCTGACTATTACCCGCTTTTGATAGTCCAGGCTGGCAGCGATGATGTTGAAAAGAGAAGCCTCAAGGCTATCAAACAGGACTATAGGGGGCTGGGACGATTGGTGGAGGGAGCGGGAGTGCAGGTGGTGTTTTTGTCTATCCCTACAGGGGAAGGGAGAGGCACGGAGAGGACACGGAAAGCTCATGTGGTTAATAGGTGGCTCAGAGGCTGGTGCCAGCACAGAAATTTTGGGTTTTTTCACCATGGGGAGCTTTACTCGGCACCCGGCCTGATGGCCCCAGACGGGTCCCTATCTCCAAGGGGAAAACGTATCCTAGGCCAGGAGCTGGCGGGGCTCATAGAGAGCGCTTAAAACTAGGTAAGAAGGGGGACAGGGCTCAAACAAGGCTTGTTGGAGCTGTGCCGGGGGAAACAATGGCAAGGCCAGGGAAGAAGGCGATGGCCCAGCTGAAGTGCATCTACACTAATGCACGCAGCATGGGTAACAAACAGGAGGAGCTGGAAGCCATCGTGCAGCAGGCAGGCTATGGCTTGGTTGCCATCACGGAGACGTGGTGGGACCGCTCCCACGACTGGAGTGCTGCAATGCCTGGCTGTCGGCTCTTCAGGAGGGACAGGCAGCACAGAGGGGGTGGTGGCGTGGCTCTCTACATTAGAGAATCTTTTGATGTTGTGGAACTCCAGACTGGGAATGATAAGGTTGAATCCCTGTGGGTTAGGATCCGCGGGAAGGCCGGCAAGGCTAGCATCCTGGTGGGGGTTCTGTTATAGACCGCCGAACCAGGATGAGGAGACGGATGAGGAGTTTTATAGGCAACTAACAGAAGTTGCAAAATCGTCGGCGCTTGTCCTCGTGGGGGACTTCAACTTCCCAGACATATCCTGGAAACACAACACGGCACAGAGAAAGCAGTCTAGGAGGTTTCTGGAGAGCGTGGAAGATAGCTTCCTGACGCAGCTGGTCAGTGAACCTACCAGGGGTGGTGCCCCGCTAGACCTTCTCTTCACAAACAGAGAAGGACTGGTGGGAGATGTGGTGGTCGGAAGCTGTCTTGGGCAGAGTGACGACGAAATGGTAGAGTTCTCTATTCTTGGCGAGGCCAGGAAGGGGACCAGTAAAACTGCTGTATTGGACTTCCGGAGGGCTGACTTTGAGCTGCTCAGGACACTGGTTGGCCGAGTCCCTTGGGAGGTGGTTCTGAAAGGCAGAGGAGTCCAGGAAGGCTGGGCGCTCCTCAAGAAGGAAATCGTGATGGCACAGGAGCGGTCTGTCCCCACGTGCCCAAAGACGAGCCGGCGTGGAAGAAGACCGGCCTGGCTCAACAGAGAGTTACGGCTTGTGCTTAGCAGAAAAAAGAGGGTTTATAATCTTTGGAAAAAAGGGCAGGCCACTGAGGAGGACTACAAGGATGTAGCGAGGCTGTGCAGGGAGAAAATTAGAAAGGCCAAAGCTCATCTGGAGCTCAATCTGGCTACTGCCGTTAAAGACAACAAAAAATCCTTTTACAAATATATCAACACGAAACGGAGGACTAAGGAGAATCTCCATCCTTTACTGGATGCGAGGGGAAACCTAGTTACTAAGGATGAGGAAAAGGCTGAGGTGCTTAATGCCGCCTTTGCCTCAGTCTTTAGCGGCAATACCGGTTGTTCTCTGGATACCCAGTGCCCTGAGCTGGTGGAAGGGGATGGGGAGCAGGATGTGGCCTTCGCTATCCATGAGGAGATGGTTGGCGACCTGCTACGCAGCTTGGATGTGCGCAAGTCGATGGGGCCGGATGGGATGCACCCGAGGGTACTGAAAGAACTGGCGGAGGAGCTGGCCGAGCCGCTTTCCATCATTTATCGGCAGTCCTGGCTATCGGGGGAGGTCCCAGTTGACTGGCGGCTAGCCAATGTGACGCCCATCTATAAGAAGGGCTGCAGGGCAGACCCGGGGAACTATAGGCCTGTCAGTTTGACCTCAGTGCCAGGAAAGCTCATGGAGCAGATTATCTTGAGGGTCATCACGCGGCACTTGCAGGGCAAGCAGGCGATCAGGCCCAGTCAGCATGGGTTTGTGAAAGGCAGGTCCTGCTTGACGAACCTGATCTCCTTCTATGACAAAGTGACGCGCTTGGTGGATGAGGGAAAGGCTGTGGATGTGGTTTACCTTGACCTCAGTAAGGCTTTTGACACAGTTCCCCACAACATTCTCCTCAAGAAACTGGCTGCTCGGGGCTTGGACTGGCGTACGCTTCGCTGGGTTAGAAACTGGCTGGATAGCCGGGCCCAGAGAGTTGTGGTGAATGGAGTCAAATCTGGTTGGAGGCTGGTCACTAGTGGTGTCCCCCAGGGCTCGGTACTGGGGCCGGTCCTCTTTAATATCTTTATCGATGATCTGGATGAGGGCGTCCAGTGCACCCTCAGTAAGTTTGCAGATGACACCAAGCTAAGTGCGTGTGTCGATCTGCTCGAGGGCAGGAAGGCTCTGCAGGAGGATCTGGATAGGCTGGAGCGATGGGCTGAGGTCAACTGTATGAAGTTCAACAAGGCCAAGTGCCGGGTCCTGCACCTGGGGCGCAACAACCCCAAGCAGAGCTACAGGCTGGGAGATGAGTGGCTGGAAAGCTGCCTGGCCGAGAAGGACCTGGGAGTATTGGTTGATAGTCGGCTGAATATGAGCCAGCAGTGTGCCCAGGTGGCCAAGAAGGCCAACAGCATCCTGGCCTGTATAAGAAGCAGTGTGGCCAGCAGGGCTAGGGAAGTGATTGTGCCCCTGTACTCGGCTCTGGTGAGGCCGCACCTTGAGTACTGTGTTCAGCTTTGGGCCCCTCGCTACAGGAAGGACATGGACGTGCTCGAGAGAGTCCAGAGAAGGGCGTCGAAGCTGGTGAGGGGTCTGGAGAACAAATCTTATGAGATGCGGCTGAGGGAGCTGGGCTTGTTCAGCCTGGAGAAGAGGACGCTCAGGGGCGACCTTATCGCTCTCTACAGTTACCTTAAAGGAGGCTGTAGAGAGGTGGGGGTTGGTCTTTTCTCCCACGTGCCTGGTGACAGGACGAGGGGGAATGGGCGAAAGTTGCGACAGGGGAGTTTTAGGTTGGATGTTAGGAAGTACTTCTTTACCGAAAGGGTTATTAAGCATTGGAACGGGCTGCCCAGGGAGGTGGTGGAGTCACCATCCCTGGAGGTCTTTAAAAGACGTTTAGATGTAGAGCTTAGCGATATGGTTTAGTGGAGTACTTAGTGTTAGGTCGGAGGTTGGACTCGATGATCTTGAGGTCTCTTCCAACCTAGAAATCTGTGATACTGTGATACTGTGATAATGATTCAAAGGACACATGGGACACAAGTATAAGCAAATGCCCTCGTATGAATTCATTGAGATTGTTTGAGACCCTGTTTTCGTCTGTCTTTCACTGTTTCTGCATCCCTTCTACTCAGGCAGTCTGCAGTCTGGTAATTTCATGTCCATTCTCTCCAGACATCCTACTTCATTAATCCTTCCCTTCATTTTACCTTTTCTTAAATTACTCACTTTATTTTCTCTCTATCTCATGTCTCCCTTTATATCTTTCTCAGTTTAGACGTACATAATGCATATATTAAGTGTATGCAGTAGATGTAAGCCACATTTCAGTTCAGGTAAGTCATTTTCTGCACCACTAGGAGAGACTTAGAACATGTGCTGTTGAAGCTGGTAAAAACTAATATTGAAAAAAAAATGGTATGGCAATGTTGTTTGTAATTAAACTGTAATCATTTTATCTCGCTGTTGTTTGTTTCCTAATCAGATAATAAAATAATTAATTGCAACAATTAATGGTTCTGGTTGCACAAGTAAAATCTATTTTGAATAACCAAAACAAAACCCCTAAATACACTATTCCAGAATTATGATAATTTGGTTTTTATCAACCTATGTGTCTTCTTCGTAGAGATTTCATTACTAAGTTTTTAACTAAATATGTCTTACAATTATATCTTTTCTGTCTGTATTATTTTAATTGCCTCCATATTTTCACTACAACAGAGTGAGCTGAAGTTAGGAATCAAGATGAGGAATTAAAACCTTGGCTGCTAGGGTGAATAAAGTAAGGAGTCTGAAGAGCTTTATATATACCAGTCAGGCTTTCCTCTAACACAAGGATGTACACATTTATGGTTTTGGAAATAGTATACCTCATCCTTTCTAAAATACATATTCATAACAAACAATGTTTTCTTAAAACACTTTACCTCATCTCTTGCCTTGTTAAAAAGTGGAGAGCTTGTGGACATGTAAGGGACTATAACAACAGTAACAGCAAAACAGTTAGCCACAGATCACAAAACTTAGTAAAAAAGCTTATTAAGACCAAAAATAAATACATAAATAAATAAAAAAGTCAAAAACACAGAGCTGGAGGAAGATGCATTCTTAAAAATTTTGGATTACAAGTCAAGTGAAATTGATTTTGTGTTCTGCTGCTCTCATTTTCTGGTTTTGACAGAAACAAAGCTTTCCAGTCAAATAACTGAATTGAACAGATAAGAAGAATGACGTTGAGAATCTTGATCAAACAAAGAACCACTTACAGAGATGATGGGAGGTGGTAGACTGGACAAATCATCTGGACAGATTGCTCTTACTGACACTTAAACAATGTACGCATTGTTTCCATTTTAAGTACACAGGCCTCCTTGAATTCAGGAATAGGGATGAAACTCTGTCTTCTTCTATTGAACTGTAATAATGACTTTATCCCTACAATAGATTGTTATATGGGCATACAAATTAACAAAATGGATCAAGATACATTCTTGGGCCCTGGATCAAGTAGCTAAGAGTATTTCATGTCATGCATCTCAACTCTTTGCCCCTAACAGGTTTTACTCTTCTGTATCACTATTTGGTAATGGTTCCTGGAATATTATATCCCCTAAATCATGACGGAGTTGTCTAAGAAAGAGCTGTTTGGACTGTGGGGAAACTATATCATAGGTTAACTTGATAGTACTAATCATGCCCCCCCCCCCAAAAAAAAAAAAAAAAAAAAAGAATTGGCTATGGTTTATTTAACAGTATGACATAATCTTAAGGTTTCTCATGCATTTTACATTGTACATACATTTTTCCCTGTGTAACTTAAAACCTGGGAAAGATGAGGGCAAGAAGTAAATAATCCTAATTTGAAGGCTGAACAGTCTGAATTCAGTGCAGAGAAAAAGAAGGAAAAGCAAACACAATTACTTAATGTGATTTTTATGACTGCTCCCTACAGAGAGACCAGACTGATCCCACATGCAAAATCAACATGAGTTTACTCCAAGTTTTATCAGCATCCTTTACAACCATTTAATTCAGCTAGGAACACAGGAACAAGAAGAAAGAACCATATTTCCTGCCACAGTTTTAATAGTGAGGTCTAAAAGAAGAGACAGTGGAGATAAATAAGCTTCTCACATCTCCAGTGCTTAATCTTGATTAACTTGCTTCTGTTAATCATTTATGAGTAGTGTGCACTAGAGCAAAACACCAATTTCGCATCTAATAGGAACTTCATAACTCTCCTTCATGGATATTACAAGATTTTAAGAAGGCTTAGCCTGAAAATAATATTATTATCTTACATATAAGGCTTTTCATTGTAGATTTCAGCAACATGTTCATCCATGGCCAAACAACATATCTAGATTCCTTCCTGATAAAGGAAAATACACTGCTGCCTGTTCACCTGTCTAGTTTAATGGAATTGTTCCTTTAAAAATGTAAATATTTGTGCAGCTCAGTTATTAATAAACCAGAGCCTTGACATTACTGAGAGAACAGGGGACTTCTGTGTACTCTTAATAAGCATATCATTTCAGTTATTCAATCTGTTACTATCAGCAGACAAAATAAATAAATACAATCTGATTTCCATTACAGTGTGCACCTATATTTACGACTACAAATTGGGAGGGATTAAACATTATTTTACACATTGCTGTCTATCTTTCTATTAAAAATATAAGTCTTCTTAAACATGCTGTGTGGCTGTCAGAGCCACAGAGCAGCTGGGCTAATTTATCAAAGGAGGATGCACAATTAAGCAGGATCTTACTAGTACAGTCAAGCTCTGTAATTAAGCCTCTGTCTCCATAGACGCATCTGGTCTCTGCCTCTTCACTCTGCTTTAGAATCTGAGATTTACTGTTTAGCAATCACGGGGGGGGTATTGTCTGTACACTGTACCCCTCATAAACTTCTGTGGGGTCAAGGAAGATGTCAGTGTTAATGAGCTGAATTTCAGAAGAGGATCTTCTTAAATTGGGGTTGTTTTAAAATGTCAGTTAGTCATATATTTACCTGTATCTATTTGCTTCTTTGTGAAAAAATATCAAAAAAGTGGCTATCTGAAAACAATGGAATCATAGACTAGATCACACTTTAAATATGTAAAATTATATATATTTCTATAGATCTTAAAGGATTAAATTCACACAAATGTAAGTTCAAAGTGAACAGATTCTAAACTGTCTCCACTCTATTGTCATATTATCAAAGTAATAAGAGATGATGTCAAATACATATTCAGTTAAACAAACAGTTGTTTGATTTGGAGGATTACAATAAGAAGTGAGGATACACAATAAATTAGGCAATACACACATTGCCATTGTAAACAAGCAAACGCAAATACTTCATAAATAAATAGTATAGCTTCAGTCTTTGAAAGACATATGAGTTAATTCTTGTTCATCACAGTCACGTGAGTGACAAGATTTTGTATAGATTGTCAGATATGTGAGAAATTATAATTATTTCTGGACTGCAGATATTTGCTGTTGACAATCAGCTATTGGAAACAATAGAAGAGTTCTAAATGATTTCAGTGGTTCTCACATTAGAAACCATATGAAGACTTTGTTTATAATGTAATATACATAAATATTTAATTTTGTGTTTAAATATTTTTTTAAAAAGTACTTATTGTAGTGAATTAATAAATAAATCCAACCAATGTGCAACTAAACCTTGTAAAATTAAAAAAAATACATGTTCTTTATCTTGTCTGCCTAGATCTCATGCTCTGGTAGCTCTACAATGAATATATGCATGCATACATACATATGTGTTCACCTCTTGTTAAAGTGGAGACAGGAAAAAAACAGTATTTCATATTCTAATGTAAAAAAAAAAAGAAATTAAATCACATTTTAAAAAGGGGAAGAAAAAGCTGCGTGAGGCTTCAACATTCAGCACAGTGAAGTCTGATAGGCAGAATTTTGCATATTCAGGCCAGAAACACACTGCTGACTCTACAACATTGTTACAAGGATAATAGCTCCCCTGTGCACAGGTAGAAGACTTTATTAAATACTAAATGCATGAAATTACCTTGTGTGTTTTTTCCCTACTCTATTCTGCTGGTTTTATGAGGAAAACCTTCAGGAATGCTGATATGATATACAGAATCAAGCCCTTTTTTTGAGAATAATTTGAATCTGATGCTGTTAGAGCTGAAATATACTCATAACTTGATGGTTTATTTATTTATATATTTTCCTGATCCATGAGAGTTAGGTAAGCATGCTAACAAGTTTCTTCTCAAAGGAAGGGAACGGGAATGAAATGATGCTTGCCCAATGCTAGACACTGAGATTTTTGAAAACTACATCGTTAGAGACAGTTTTACTGGTAAAAGTCTTGAATGGGGTTGTGTTACTTGACTGTATCTCAAAAAATATCAACTATGTGATGTTCTTCTTACTGAGAAAACATGCTCTAAGTGTCTTACCCATGTAGCATTTAAATGATGGCACACTAGCCTTTTGTTGTTCAGAACTGAAGTTATGAAAATAAATGAAAAGCCAGAAATAAAAACCACAGAACTAAAGCCAGTAGATAGCCAGTATTACACTGGCAAGAAATGCTAGAATTATTTAATCAACCATTTCTAGGGTTTGATTTCCATGTTCAGAAAACATCTGTGAAGTACACAGTCTTTTCTTGAGTCTGGGAGAAGAGTGATAGAAACCCACAAGAAAAAACTATGAGTTTTGCTTTGAAATTTTGACTATTTGATTGAACTAGCAAACACAAAGTCCTATTCAATTAAAATTAATTAAGTATACCTGATATGGTTGTCTGTTTCATGAACTTGCAGTATGTGATGGTTTCATATTCTGGTATCAACCCGAAGCTGTGGAATTATAATGAATATAATTTATTACACATGTATATTTTTTCTTTCCAGAATATTTCATGAAGTCTGATTTCTGATACCAGCTGTTTGCTTACAGTGGAGGAGGTATCAACAGATGGAATTAATGCATGCTTTTTGAAAAACCCTTATTCTTCAGTCAAGTAACCATTACCATAAGATAGGATAAAAGATTTGAACCGGTTTTAGCGTTATGAAGTGATATAAACTAAAACTGAAAATGTTTGTCAAATATCTTGGGAATCTACACTGACATGTTTTGCTCCACAGACACTATTATTCATTAAAATCTATTATTTAACTTAATTTCGACGATGAGAATGAGAGAGAAAAGGAGAGAGGAAGGGAAAGAGAGTGTCTGGACCTCCAGCCATCTGTTTTTCTGTAATAAGGAGAAAAAGAACATTGTACTATATTTGTTCTGGGCTACAGGAAAAAAAAAATAAATAAAAACAACACTTTGTTATATCATACGTGTAAACATAAATGGTATAAATTATGGGTTTTTGTTTGTTTGTTTTTGTTTTGTTTTGTTTTAGAAATACATTTTTAAACAGTATATTAAAGACATCTTCCTTTATTTCAGCCAAGTGGCTTAGACAAAAATATTGAAACTGCATGGCAGTCAAATCAGATATACTTTGAAGTTGAAAAGTAGAAACTTAACTTTCTCCTTCATTAGATCTGTAAGGAGCTAACAGTAGTTTATATCAGAACATACTATTTCGTTAATATTATAGAGCATTCTAAACATCAAGAGAACAGATGCATTTGACTTCTATATAAATTTTAAAGCAGGTAAATTTTGTTTCCAGTGTGAATGGTGGTCTAACTGGAAGAATAATTTACCTTAAGTACATAATGATATATTTGATGCTCTGAAATATAAATATAATTTATTCCAGTGCAGTCTAGGAGCTGGAGTAAGTAAGATACTGCATTTACAGACACATTGGTTCATGGTTAATGATAGAGCAGCTGTTAAGAAATCAGTTTTGATACTGCATATATCATACATATATCAGATATGCTGCCTTCTACAAATAAATACAGCAGGCCAGGGACAGTTCTGTGGCACTCAGGCTTAAGTGACACAGCCTTTATTTTATTCGCTTGCTTAAACTCTGATCTCCAGAGAGAATTTTTTCCTCCATACTGCCTAGTGGGGATGTGCTATTCAGGTCCAAATACTTCCTGAGGAACAGCTGGCATGTGGTAAGAAAATGTTAGAGAAAGTGATGGCAATTAAGCATGGATAATGAGAAACCCTCTTCCTGCCCTTCTGTTATTTATAGGTATGGACATAGCCTAGAGCATTCTGGCTGTTTATTAATAACATTGGTGTTACTGTCATTCCTTTTATAAATATAAGACACATCTTTCAGACTCCTATTGTCTTGAAAGTTGAGGTGCATGGCAAGTTTGTTCACAATAAATGGAAATAATTCACATTATTTTATATGCCATAGCCAGAAGAAAATACATTGTATATGATTAAAGTGTGCACTTGGGAACAAAAACTCCTGTATTCTGGTACTGCAGGCAGGTGTTACCTATTCAGCAAGTCACAGAGCTGACTGTGCATCATGATTTCCATCTGCAAAAAAGTCATATTCTACTCGTTAACTCTGAAGAAATACTAATAGCCTACTGTTAATACATAAATAAATAGAATCAATCTAGAAGGGGATGAAGGTTAAAATTTGGTGTTTCCTTTATACTTGTGTATCCACGTAAATAACTGTAAATGTAATGAGTGATCTTTATTTTTTAAGTAATCATAGACTTTGGTTTAAAAAAAAAAAAAGGGTAATGTGTGTAGGGAAATAGTAAAAATAATTTATGATGAAATGGAGATGCTACTCCTGCCTAATAGATTGCCTGAAAGAAAACATATGATAATATTATTTTATCTAACTGAAAATCATAATTATGTTTTAAGATTAATGGGAAATATTAATATTTAGCAAACCATACTCTCATCTTAACCTCACTGGAGATTAATGCTCATTCAAAAAATGAACAAAACGTGCAATTGGAAATCATTTATCATTTAGAAAGTGACATTGATCAACACCCAGTTATTCAGTAGTGGACTATTTGACTTCTATTTAAAAATGATACTATTTTTGTGCTTAGTAAGCATCTGCAGAAAGATCCTTCAGCACTTATTCGTGTATACACCCTGTAATTGTAGACCAGCTATGTGATTCTATGAAAATTCTGTGGCAAGCGTACTTGGAACACTGTCTATCTAGACTACCTTTTTTCCATGACCAGCACACACATCTTAACTCTAGAAATTAATGGAGATTTTAAATATTTTTATGTAGACGTTCAGCTGCCTGACACTTCTGTAACAAATAGAGAACTTACAGGTTATGAATATGGGATGCTAGCTTATTTCCTTTGATAGAATAGCCTAGGCTGATCATGTTTTCAGATATGTCAGTTGCCTTAAAGCAAGGTAGGGAGGTCTCCTCATTAGGAAACACTATGGCTATAAGAAATGGAAAAAAGTTAATATTGTTGATATGTCCCCACTCTTTTGGGGAGAAAGAAATAGTGCTACTGTTACAGTGGGGAACAATTCTGTCACAACCTTCAAAGAACAGAGCAGAAATATTCATATATACTCTTCATCTTCAAGTGACTTATGAATACATAGGATAGTTAGTATACATTGTCACAGTACATTACCACAAGTCATGGAGAGAACATTTTTGACACTTCTTTTTTGTTAAGATTTAAAACAAGCAAACAAACAAAAAACAACAACAACTCAACCGTAATTGGAAAATCTATTACTATTACATGAGGAGATCAAATAAACGTGTGAAACATGCAAAGAAGCTTCAATTATTGGATTTATGTTTTAAATAATTCATATATTCACTGAACAATGAATTCGTGTTGCTTGATCAGAATATAAATCTCTTCATACTAACGTGCCATTGATTTTGTTATTATTATCAATCAAAAAGGATGAGAGACCTAAAGAAGCACAGCATGCCCTTTCGAGATCTTTGGCCTCACAGAAGAGTCTTTGCAGCTGTACACCAGTAGGGGGTGCCAAAAGAAAATGTAAGAAAAGCTTTCTTACTTACTTGTCCCATGAGCATGTGCCTGAACTGTCAGTGGATTCCTGCATATTTCATATCTTGGTCTTTCAGTTCTGAAAAAAAAAAAAAAAAAAAGATTACTAGGACAAGAAAAATGATAGGATAATCACTGCAGTGTGTTAACATCAATCACTATACAATAAAACTTTTTAATGGAAGAAACATACTACATTTTTGGTATGCAAGTAGTACTGTGAAGAAAATCAAAGGCTTTAGGACTGTAACACAAGAAATAATAAGGTAATAAAGAATCAGTGAATATATGTCACTGCATGCAAAATGTCTTTTTTTGCTTTAAGGAAATATTTAGTTTTGTGTTTATGATTTTTAAATATCACAAGTGTATATTAATTCACTGACATTTCAGCCTGGATTTGGCAATTGATTTATAGATTTTCCTAAGATTTATCACTTATGGTACATCACTTTTAATACATTTTTCCAAGTTATATTTCTGTACAGTATGGTAATTGCAGTGATATATTAATTTTATAAAGTGATGTATCAGGTTGAAATGTGATTTTTATTTATGAATTCACTTTTACATGCCTGTGATTTTTAACTTTTTTTTTTTTTCTTTGCAGCATTATCATGCTTTGGTACTGTTGCATTAAACTAACTGAGCTAGACAGTTGTTCAACCAACAGATTTTTATTAAGTGATGCTCAAAATTACAAAATGTAATTGCTCATCTCCAGCAGTAGAATTTACAATGAAGATGGTTAAATTCTCATAAAATGGGATTCCCCAAAACTTTCTTGAACTACTTTCTTGAGTACTCAAGATAGAAAACAATATGAGACAGGATGAGCTCAGGTGGGTTCCATAAACTGAACTATCATTTGATATTCCTTAGGGTTTACGAACACACCTTAAAGTGCTGCTTAAGAAAGGTAAGGATATCCTGCAGGCTTCATGTTATATATGCGAAACCTGGACATATGTCTAAAATAGGCATCTCACATGGCAGCAGATGCAACAACATATTTAGCCAAATCTTGAAACCCTTATTTAAATTTAGACACATATCATAGCCAGTATTAAGAGCCAGGAGGAAAAATAAAATTAAAATGAAGTGAAATGAAATATGAAATGAAATAAAAATAAATTTTAGGTATCTAAAGCAAAATCAAGTCATAAATTGGGAAGAATAAGTCAATGAGGGGCAATTTCTGATGCCTGCAAAAATCATTGCCTAATATGCAAAACAAAAGGACTTTCTGGAGAATACTCTGATATGCAGCTAGTGGAATGTAAATAAATAAATAAATCCTGTTCTACTCAGAGCAAGCTTAGACTCAATCCTCTCATTCTAACAAGAATGCCATTTTCAGAATGAGGTAATTTTTCCTATCATTCAGTTATTACAGAGAAAGTTGATTTTTCCCTCACAATGTTTGACAGAAATCAAATCAACTGGAATAAAGAAGGATAGGTCTGAATATCCCTTTCAAATCAGGCTCTTTTAACAGTCTACATGCTTATATGTTATTTCAGACATTTGGGAAATACGGTGGCTATATCTACAGTCTGTTCATCAGAGTCAAAAGTTCTACCAAGCCAGTCCTTTTTGATGTCTTTTCTGAACCAGAGAAGTTTTGGATGGAAGAATTAGGTAATGCATCTCAGATGTCTAAATAGGCCAGATAAACTTTCCTTCAATTAATATCTTGATATCAAAGTAAATTTAAATTAAATAACACTTAGGTTGACAGAATTTTTGAACACTCATTCCATGAAGATCTTATATGAAAAAAAAAAAAAAATCTGAATACAGTGTAAATATCCAAATAGCAAATCTAAGCAGTAATAGCAATAATCTACATTAATATGCTGTATCTGTTATGTGTATATTAAATGAATTGATGAACTGCAAATTGCACTTGTAATCTGAAAGTCTCTTTTGAAGTCATTTTGCTGCTTTTCTGTAAGTTCTGCTGAGTTTATTGTGTTCTTGAGGCACACACATACGCAGAATGTGGAGTTGTGTTCCAGGCCAGCA